>NW_025814289.1:0-119506 GCF_018902025.1 Drosophila willistoni
AATAGTTTTTCCGAATTAACATGACTTAAGTGATTATGTTTGGAAGTTTTGGGTTGAAAATTCCTAGTCTAGTGAGCTGCATGGCCATTTCTATGTCTTCAATGTATTCTGTGAAATGCTCAAAATTAAAGATTAGAACTTCTAATCTTACTGATTTTTCTTTTTCTTCCCTGAGGTTGTTTTTACTTCTAAACCTTTATTACAGTGTCTATTACGTAATTTAGTTCGTTTCCTTGTACGCTATTGCTTTCAAGATTATTTATTTTTTCTTCTAATTCATCTTTATCTTCCTGATCAAGAGTACCAAAAGATATTTGTATATTGAACCAATTCCGTTAATTAGTCCTCGTTTATTACGTTTTCAATGTGTGTTCCATTAATTTCCCTACTTAGTTTTTCTGTTAAGTATTGAATATGGATTAGGTTTTAAATTCTTGTGCTTGTTGATTTTAATGTTAAGAATAGCATGATGCACAAAAAAGTCATCTTGTGTTGTTGACCTGTAATTCATTAATTGTCGTATTTGCTTTTATTAACTTTCTTTTTCTTCTTGAATTTTGATTTGTAGTGTGTAAATTTTTGTCCTCTATTCTTTTTTCAAAATGTTTCTCGTCTAACTGATTTATTTCCTGTCTTTTTGATGGATTTTGTAGTGACCGGATTTTTTTTTAAATATTAAACTTCCAAAAGGAAGAGATTTTTTTTTTAAATCTACCGCGCTTTCATGAAGAGCAAATAACAGAACGGTTACACAGATATGATCAGGGTCACTTAATTGCAGGGTTGAGTTTTAGCTTTGAGTACAGTTAACTGATGTAGGCGCATCGCCCCAATGAAAAGACGCCACGTCGCAACATGTGGGAAAGACCCGTTAGAAAGCTCTGTCCGCAAATTCTTGGCATAAGACGCGTGCTTAAGCTCAAATTTATTCTATCTGTTCTGCCGAAGCGATAAGTTGCATAATTATATAGTGATTTTTACTTAAAGAATTTCAAGTAGTAATACCACGTGGTGGTGGACAATCCAAAAAATTACCAGGCTATCTAGCCAGTATCGGTGCAAAGTTGAAGACCAGTACAGTGTGAACCTAACCGTTCGGTAGTTTGTTAAAAGTGAAAGAGTCAAAAGGTGATATTTTTTTTTGTATAATTATGTGAGGTTATGATTTCCTGTCTTAACAAGGTGCCGAATATCCGTACTAGCGCTAAGAGTAAGCCTAGGCCTCGGAATTTCGTGGATGAAGCTTCCAATTTGAGGGCGACGAACGCACCATGGTTCACATACGGTGACGTAAGGCGCTGAAGGAAGGCCGTAAATTAGGCAAAAAATAAAATCCTCATACACCGCTTGAGAGGGAGCTGTCTAGGCTGCTAAAATTATTCTTGTCATATAATCACGTAAATACCCTACCTCGCACATGTCGCTCGTAGGCCGAACAAAAATATAATAATCGCCTAAATAAATAAACCCAAGGTGGTTAAGGAGAGTGTAAATTGAGTCAGTATCTCTAATAATCTATAAAGATTCGCACTTGTCATTCGATTGGAATCAATCATACCTAACGTTCCTTAAGCAACGGACTTAAACCGAACAATTTAAATTTAGTTCATTTTTTTGCTCATTACGAGCTTTAACCTTTTTTTTATAGTATTTAAGTAATCTCTAGTTAAGAATCCTACTTTAATTGTTTGTTCTAATGGAGCGATATGGTATGGTAATCTATGGAGTATATTCATTGTCATTTAAATAATTAATCTAAAACTTTTTTTAAAAAAAACCACCCACAGCCAATTCAACGTCATCTTGGGCCCAACGATTGCAACGAAAACTGTGAAGTAAGCCAAAGTCGTGAGTAAAGTGTCAATCCTTTAAAATTTATATATATATATATTATATTTGGAATATCTCCATATGGTTGGATCTAGCACATCCTTTTCTTTCTTTTATATATTTAGATGTTAGTAATTTAAGTCACTTTTGAATTTGAAAGAATGAAGTCAAAAAAAAATATGAAATTTTGCCAAACTTGTTAGAAAGTAAGTCAAGAAAACCCCAAATTATGTTCGAAACCGAAATAATGGATTGAGTTACTCTAATATGGTCTGTCAAGTATCCTTGCTGAACTTTCATAAGATGTCATAAAAGAAATAAAACTACATTGTTTTGGGACAACCTTTGAATTAGAACAGTTGTCATGGTCGGGGTGGGTAAAGAAGAGAGACTCATCACATCTAAGTTCTCTCCCATTCTTTATTTAGATTCATGTTTGTCTTCTTTCTTTAGCTCATGGTGAATTGGCACCTAGCATAGTAATAATAGTAACATCACCTTTAACTTTTAGTAGTTAGTTTAGTTTTCTTAACGCGCATTAAATTTATTAATGATAGTGAGTGTGAAAAGGGAGAAAGAACCCCGACCAATCCCGACGACTACACTGATGGTTAATCATTTTGTCAATTCAACAACTAATGAGCGCAACGAAGCATAACGCTTTCGGAGGATCCTGCTCCATGTTAAAGACTTATCCCCAACCTTAGTGCTATACTTCTGATCGAAGTTCTTGTAAAAGGACTATGTCCACTAACCCCTCGGACTTTTAGATGTTAACTAGGTTGAGTTAGAATATGAACCATAACCCATTCTGGTCACTACATGTATTAATAATTGCGCCCAACGTGGGGCCCGACCAACAAATCCATAAACAAACCACTTTTCAAACATTTGAGGAAAATTCTCAAATGATGGGTCGTCCCACAAAGCTCGAATAGTCCATCCATATTTACAAATTTTAGGAACAACTAAAGTTCCATTTGATTACAAGTTATTGTGCATATTCTAGAAAGTATTTGGTATCGCGCACGAGTACGATCTTTGGAAATGCGATTGCAATTCCAGAATGAGGATTTGTCGACCAGTGAGTTTCGTGATAGCCTAGCCTTAGATACATATTTCAGGAAATGCTATGGTAGTAAAATTTGGTTTGATAGGCATGGAGGATTTATTTGGAATTACTATGTTCTGGAGAGTTTCGGATATAGTCCAGTCATTCAAGCTTGTCCACTTTCAAATCGGCAATACGCATATTAGATACAGTAAGACCAAAGAAGAAAACAAACATTTAGATCCAGATAAAGATTAGACATCTGTGAACAAGTTGAGCAAGAGGAAAGGCAGACATTAGTGATATTGAGAAAAGTTTTTTTATTTAGAAAATTATTGGAACATACACATTTAAAATGTTTCGTAGTAATGAAAATATAGCCCAGCCGGCAATAGAAGATCCATTTTGCGGTTATGTAATGAAGTAATGAATGCGACGGATCTGATAGCAAACGCACTATGTAGACACAGATTTCACAAGGAATGTCTTCTGGAGCATCTGAAGACAACTGCAGCCTGTCCGACATGTGCGACTAGTTGTACTCCCGTACAACTAACATTTTCCAACAACACATTAGCAGCAGAATTAAATTCACTAGCGTTAGGATCAGCAAGTGTTAATACTTCTAACGAAATGTAAGGAAATCAGCTACAAAACCCTACAGAGGCAAAGGCAGACCTAAATACGCAGCAAACCCGGAGTTAATACTAGATCGCAACAAAAGCAAGTAGAGAGTAGACTTGATGCTTCAATGCAAATTCGCAGGTCGAAATAACGAATTATATCAATTCGGCTATTGACAGTCAGCAAGTAAAGATAGTGCAAGATTTGTCCAATATATTAAGTCAGAATATTGAGGTTTCCATACAAAAGCATCTAGCTTCACTTCAACTTAGCCAACAACAAGCAATCAGACAAAGCCCTAATAGAGAAGAATCAGAAACCTTCCAAAGACCAAGAGTAGACCTAGACAATTCAGGAACGAGCAGAGATCAACTCAGATCACTTAGTTGCATTTCCCCTGGAAAAGCGTCTAGCATTATCCAGACGTGGCGAATTAAATTCGATGGTACAAAGCAGGGTATGAGAATGGAGATTCATCTACCGAGTACGATCACTGACACGACAAAATTTAAACAACGACTATCAACTGTTATTGATCATTTATATTTATTATTTACGGGTAAAGCCAGCGATTGGTACTGGAAATTTCATAGTAACCATAGTAACCACAGCAACCTTACCTGGGAAAAATTTTGTGTCGAATTTCGTAAACGATTTGAAGATGTAGAGACAGACTTAGATATTGGGAAAAGATTAGGAAACGACGTCAAGGGGAAAACGAAGTTTTTGACGACTACCAGTATGCCATTGAAGACTTAAGCGATAGACTTCAACAAGGCATGTCAGAAGAACAGTTGGTAGCACTCTTAATTAGAAATGCTAAATCCAGTCTTCATCATGAGTTACTACATCTGGAATCACAAACAGGTCACAGTTACGAGTAGAGGTACGCAAGCACGAACAGTTTTATAACGAAATTAAATCATTTAAACCACGCATGCTTCGCTCATACGTTAACGAATTGACTGAAACCTATGAAAAGTTAGACCAAACAATTGATAAAGAATCATGTGAGGAAGTTCTTGCTATAACAGCAAACCCAACTAGTCCAAAGTGTTGGAATTGCGACCAATATGGTCACCGTTTCGATGACTGCTTAGAACAGCGTAGAATCTTTTGCTACGGGTGTGGCGCTAAAGATGTATTTAAGCCGCGATGCCCAAAATGCAACCCGACGGGAAACCGAACATCGGGTGTGTTTCCCAAACATCACAAAACACACCCGTAAAACCCGTCGAATATAGTTTTCAAATGGTAAATAGAGCCCAGGAAACACAAACAAAATCTATTCTAAGTAAAACAGAACCCTATCATGTTCGGTTGCAAAACTACAATAAGGTACGCGAAAGAATATTTGGAGGAATACATTATGTAAATTATATTAAAAAGCCCAGACGTTCAACTATACGGTTAAGAAAATTTTGGAAAGCGATTCGCGCTAGCCACCATAATATCGTTTCAACCATCTTTACTCCGTTTGACGATCGATTATATACGGAAATCACCATAGAAGACAGAAAATATAAAGCTTTGCTAGACTCAGGAGCAAACATTAGCTGTGTAGGTGGAATGGCTGCCAAAGAATTGTTAGAAACCGGTAATTATAAAAAGTGCTCAGATAGAAAAATCCATACGGCGAATGGAACACCAAGTAGAGTAGTAGGTAGACTTGAAACAAAAATTAAGTACAGACAAGTCATTAAGACGGTAGAGTTATTCATTATTCCAGAACTTAAACAAGACGTTTACCTGGAATTGATTTCTTTAGGAAGTTTGGTCTACTAGACATTATCGCTTCACCTCTAGAAGTTACAGAATTGGATGTAGGATCAGATTACTCAGAAGAACTACCGAAGTATCATAATTTATCACCAGAGCAACAGAAACGACTAAATGTAATAATAGGAAACTATCCATCATTCGAATTGGAAGGACTTGGCCGCACTAAGCTAATAGAACATACAATCGATGTCGGTTCAGCAGTCCCCATAAAACAACGAACTTGGCCCGTGTCGCCCGCTAAAGAAAATCTTATGTTTCCTGAAGTAGATATGATGTTAGCCCTAGATGTTATTGAAGAATCGAACAGTCCTGGAGCAGTAACTGCGTCCTAGTTCAGAAAGGAAGTAAAAAAGATTGTGTTTAGATTCGCGTGAGGTTAATCGAGTGACCAGAAAAGACGCTTACCCTTTACCGCATATCGACGGTATTTTAAGTCGTCTTCCCGCAGCACAGTATATCACTGGTTTAGATATGAAACATGCATACTGGCAAATTCCTCTTGATGAGAAATCACGTCAATATACTGCATTTTCTATTCCAAATAGACCGTTGTACCAATATAAGATGATGCCTTTTGGTCTTTGTAATGCCGCTCAAACTCTTTGTCGTTTAATCGACAAAGTCATACCACCTCAGTTGCGTAACCAAGTTTTTGTATACCTCGACGATCTTTTGATCATGTCTGATACCTTCGATTCACACTTACTTTTACTTCAAGAAATAGCATTATGTTTGCGTAAAGCTAATCTTACCATCAACATAAGCAAATCTAAATTTTGTATGCGTGAGATAAAATATCTCGGTTTATTATTCGGGAAGGACAATTAATGACAGACACGGACAAGATAAAAGCCATTAAAGAATTTCCAACTCCGACTACAGTAAAGCAGTTAAGACGATTTTTAGGATTATCCGGCTGGTATCGTCGATTCGTCGAAAATTACGCTACCATTTCCTTCCCTCTTACGGAATTATTGAAGTCTAGGGGTCCCTTAAAGTGGAACGATTCCGCTTCCTTAGCTTTCGAAGACTTGAAAACTTGTCTAATCACTGCACCAATACTAATCACTCCAGACTTTTCAAAACAATTTATTTTACTATGCGACGCAAGCACTGTTGGCATCGGGTGCGTTTTAGCCCAGGAACGCGATGGAGTCGAGTTACCCATCTCTTATATGTCCGAAAATTATCAAAAGCCCAGCGGAATTACTCAGTAACTGAACTAGAATGTTTAGCGGTAATCAAGGGTATTTAAAAATTCCGTCCATATATCGAAGGACAAGATTTTGTAGTTATCACAGATCACGCTTCACTTCAATGGTTAATGCGCCAGAAAGACCTATCAGGTAGACTCGCAGATGGTCAATGAAGTTGCAATCCTTTTCTTTCAAAATAATACACAGGCGAGGCCCGGAAAATGTAGCCGCTGACGCGCTATCTAGACAAAACGAGTTAGAGGTATCTGAACTTGAAATGAGTACTTCTATTGTAGATATACAATCGGTACATTTCAACTCAGTAGAATATCTAGAACTGATTGAACATGTTCAAAGTAACCAAGCTAAATTCCCTGATTTAAAGGTTATAGAAGGATTCGTTTATAAAAGAACTGTTTTTAACAATGTCGTAGAGTCTCGAGAAGATACATCATGGAAACTGTGGATTCCATCTGCCCTAGTACCAGAAGTCTTGCAACAGGCCCATGATTTACCAAGTTCAGCTCATTGTGGAATGGCGAAAATGGTAGAAAAACTAAAACGATATTTATTTTGGCCACAAATGGTGAGCCAAATAAGAGCTTATGTTTCCAATTGTGATATTTGTCGTTCAACGAAGAGTCCAAATATTGTGCTAAAACCCCCTATGGGAAACCTTTAGTTTCTGAACGTCCGTTTCAAAAACTTTATGTAGATCTCCTCGCCCATATCCTAGAACTAAGAGTGGAAACATCGGACTCATCGTAATCGTCGACCATAACACGAAGTTTCATTTTTTGATTCCCATTAAGAAATTTACTGCGCCAAGGATTTGTGAATTTTTGGAAAGAACCATATTTTACACTTTTGGCGTGCCCGAAGTCATTCTTACCGACAACGGATCCCAATTCAAATCAAGTTATTTCGAAGCTTTCTTAACTAGTTTTGGTGTATCTCATCGGCTTACGGCTATATACTCGCCACAAGCTAATGCCAGTGAAAGACTTAATCGATCTATCCTTTCCGCGATTCGTGCCTATGTCGGCGAAGATCATACCAACTGGGATGTACATCTGAACGCTATTAGTGGCGCACTCCGGGCTAACGTACATCGAAGCACCGGGTTTTCACCATATTTTCTTACATTCGGTCAGAATATGATCCTTAACGGTAACGACTATACTCTGTTAAGAAAGTTAGATTTGTTAAAGGACGATATTATGTTAAATCACCCTGATTATCTACAACTAGCCAGACAAAAAGCTCAAGAAAATATCGATCACACACACGAGAAAAACGCACAAAGATATAATTTACGTAGTAGAAATATACAACTCAACGTTGGTGATCAAGTTTATGCCAGGAATTTCACCCAAAGCAATGCAGCTAAGAAGTTTTCTGCGAAATTAGCATCTGTTTTGTACCGGCAACGGTAAAGAATAAACGTAGTCCGTTTTATACGAATTAGTAGACAACCACGGCAAAATCCTAGGAGTTTTTCACTTAAAGGACATTCAAGTCAAGAAAAGGCGATAAAATCCCGTCCTTTTCAGATCATGCTGCTGTGATAGAGATCTCGCTTCATTATCATGAAGAGCAAATAACAGAACGGTTACACAGATATGATCAGGGTCAACTTAATTGCAGGGTTGAGTTTTAGCTTTGAGTACAGTTAACTGATGTAGGCGCATCGCCCAATGAAAAGACGCCACGTCGCAACATGTGGGAAAAGACCCGTTAGAAAGCTCTGTCCGCAAATTCTTTGGCATAAGACGCGTGCTTAAGCTCAAATTTATTCTATTCTGTTCTGCCGAAGCGATAAGTTGCATAAATTATATAGTGATTTTTACTTAAAGAAATTTCAAGTCGTAATACCACGTGGTGGTGGACAATCCAAAAAAAAATACAAGGTTAATTACCAGGCTATCTAGCCAGTATCGGTGCGAAAGTTGAAGACCAGTACAGTGTGAAACCTAACCGTTCGGTTAGTTTGTTAAAAGTGAAAGAGTCAAAAGGTCATATTTTTTTTTGTATAATTATGTGAGGTTATGATTCCCTGACCCGGTAAACTAAATTCATGTTTTCACAGTCCCAGTCGTAACAAGGTGCCGAATATCCGTACTAGCGCTAAGAGTAAGCCTAGGCCTCGGAATTTCGTGGATGAAGCTTCCAAATTTGAGGGCGACGAACGCACCATGGTTCACATACGGTGACGTAAGGCGCTGAAGGAAGGCCGTAAATTAGGCAAAAACATAAAATCCTCATACACCGTCTTGAGAGGGAGCTGTCTAGGCTGCTAAAAATTATTCGTTGTCATATAATCACGTAAATACCCTACCTCGCACATGTCGCTCGTAGGCCGAACAAAAATATAATAATCGCCTAAATAAATAAACCCCAAGGTGGTTAAGGAGAGTGTTAAATTGAGTCAGTATCTCTAATAATCTATAAAGATTCGCACTTGTCATTCGATTGGAATCAATCATAACCTAACGTTCCTTAAGCAACGGACTTAAACCGAACAATTTAAATTTAGTTCATTTTTTTGCTCATTACGAGCTTTAACCTTTTTTTTTATAGTATTTAAGTAATCTCTAGTTAAGAATCCTACTTTAATTGTTTGTTCTAATGGAGCGATATGCGTATGGTAATCTATGGAGTATATTTCATTGTCATTTAAATAATTAATCTAAAACTTTTTTTAAAAAAAAACCACACCACAGCCAATTCAACGTCATCTTGGGCCCAACGATTGCAACGAAAAACTGTGAAGTAAGCCAAAGTCGTGAGTAAAGTGTCAATCCTTTAAAATTTATATATATATATATTATATTTGGAATATCTCCATATGGTTGGATCTAGCACATCCTTTTCTTTCTTTTATATATTTAAGATGTTAGTAATTTAAGTCACTTTTGAATTTGAAAGAATGAAGTCAAAAAAAATATGAAATTTTGCCAAACTTGTTAGAAAGTAAGTCAAGAAAACCCCAAATTATGTTCGAAACCGAAATAATGGATTGAGTTACTCTAATATGGTCTGTCAAGTATCCTTGCTGAACTTTCATAAGATGTCATAAAAGAAATAAAACTACATTGTTTTGGGACAACCTTTGAATTAGAACAGTTGTCATGGTCGGGTGGGTAAAGAAGAGAGACTCATAACATCTAAGTTCTCTCCCATTCTTTATTTAGATTCATGTTTGTCTTCTTTCTTTAGGTCATGGTGAATTGGCACCTTAGCAATAGTAATAATAGTAACATCACCTTTAACTTTTAGTAGTTAGTTTAGTTTTCTTAACGCGCATTAAATTTATTAATGATAGTGAGTGTGAAAAGGGGAGAAAGAACCCCGACCAATCCGACGAGCTAGACCCGAGCATAGCAAGAATGCGCATCCTCGAACCTGATCACACTGATGGTTTAATCATTTTGTCAATTCAACAACTAATGAGCGCAACGAAGCATAACGCTTTCGGAGGATCCTGCTCATGTTAAAGACTTATCCCCAACCTTAGTGCCTATACTTCTGAATCGAAGTTCTTGTAAAAAGGACTATGTCCACTAACCCCTCGGGACTTTTAGATGTTAACTAGGTTGAGTTAGAACTATGAACCATAACCCATTCTGGTCACTACAATTTGTCGTTTTTGACTTTACTAATGGTGCTTGTTTAAATCTAGTGTCGATTTCGAAGTCGTGTCTATCTTCATTTAAATTGTTTATTTGATGTATTTTTTTGTTTGGGTATTGTAGTCGGGGGTTCCTGCATAGATAAAAATGTCCGCTGGTGTTCGGTTAGTTGTTTTATGTCTCGTAAGTAATTTATCTTCGATGTCATTTTCACTATTTATAATTCTGAGTTTTTCATTTACTGTTTTATGGAATCTTTCTACGTCTGAGATGCCGTTTTTA
Source organism: Drosophila willistoni (assembly GCF_018902025.1). Lineage (NCBI taxonomy): Eukaryota > Metazoa > Arthropoda > Insecta > Diptera > Drosophilidae > Drosophila > Drosophila willistoni. Next base: position 10,398 of record NW_025814289.1, read on the forward strand.
CTTGATGTGATTTCTAACTTTACATTTTCTTCTTGTAGCCAATTTTTTAGTGCTATACACAGAAATACTGAATCTTTGTCTGATTTTATTTCTATTGGTTTGCCCATTTCAGTGAATACTTTCATAATTGCTCTCTTGGCTTCTAACCAATCTCTAGACTTTACTTCTACAAGTGTTGCAAATTTCGAGTAAATGTCAATGCATGAAAGGAATTGTAAATTGTCGATCATGTAAAAGTCCATGACATATTTTTCTCTGATATTAAAAAGTTCTGGTGTTATTTCAAAAGTTAGTTTTGTATTTCTATTTTCTGTCTTTGCGATATTGCATACTGAGCATTCATTAATAATGTTTTGAATTATTACATCCAGGAATTGAAAAATCGGGAAAATAATATTTTTCTTTTAACAAATTAATCGTTTTTTCAATTCCTGGATATAATAATTCTTTATGTTGTTTTAGGATTATTTCTTTAAATTGTGCAAACGTTTGAAGGTCCTCTAACTTAATGCTAGATTTCGAGGTTTTGTATTTGCGTTTGGTTGTATTATTTCGATAAAAGCTTGTTGGAATATGGGAAAATCTTGTTCATTATGAAAATATAGTACAGTGATCTTACTGCAAAGATATCTTATGATTATATCGCTTGCGTAAGCATTGGTCATTTCTTTGTATGTTATTATACCCTTGCAAAAAGGGTATATTAATTTTGGTCAAAAGTGTGCAACGCATGGAAGGAAGCATCTCCGACCATATAAAGTATATATATTCTTGATCAGCACGACGAGACGAGTTCAAATAGCCATGTCCGTCCGTCCGTCCGTCCGTCTGGATCAACGCAAACTCCTCCTAGACCGTAAGAGCTACAGAGCTGAAATTTTGCATGTAGGCTTGTATATACTGCAGGCGTTGTATATCTCGGATTTAGCCGTATCGGATCACTATATCATATAGCTCCCATACAAATGGCAAATTCACGAACAGTGACTTTTCTTAATAACTTCGTTTTTTTCTGAGCTATTGTCGTGAAATCTAATATTGTTAAGTTAATTACACATATAAACGACTATGCCAAATTTGATCAAGATCAGGTGACTATATCATATAGCTCCCATAGGAACGATCTTTCGAAAACAGTGACTTTTGTCAATAACTTCGTTACTTTTGACTTTCAAATTAAACATTTGTTAGTTTAATATATCTGTTAATGACTGTGCCAATTTTGATAGGGATCGGGTAGCTATATCATATAGCTCCCATAGGAACGATCGGTGGAAAACAGTGACTTTGATCAATATCTTCGTTATTTCCTATGCAGAAGAAAAACTAAGATTGTAGGCCGTTCTTTCGGACACATTAGCCCTTTTAGCTTAAACGTTTTTCCACTTTGAAGGCTATAGGTAAGGGAAAACTTACCAAAAAAGTTGCAAGGGTATACAAACTTTGACGCGGTCGAAGTTAGCCCCGGCCCTCTGGTTTTTATGTTTGTTTTGTAAAAGTAAGTTGTTGTTTCTGATTTGTCTTCTGATCCTCTAATGAATTAAATTTGTCTGTTGTAATAATTAATGGGTCTTTCTACTATTGGAATGTAATTTTCATTATCCTCGTGAGCACTATGTATTGTAGCTGCTGTGCTTTCTGTTGATCCTAAAAAGTTTTCATCTATTTTAACTCTGGAAAGGGCATCTGCTACATGATTTTCTTTGCCAGGTAAATATTTAATTTTGTAATCAAACACATTTAGTCTTATTTTCCATCTTTGAAGTTTCATATTTGGTTCTTTTATATTGTTGAGCCATACTAAAGGCTTATGGTCGCTTAGAATCTCGAACTTTCTACCGAAAAGGTATGGCCTAAAATATTTGGTTGCCCATACAAAAGATAGTAATTCCTTTTCTATGGCTGAATAATTAAGTTCGTGTTCGTTAAGTGTTCTACTACCATAAGAAATAGGTCTATGGTCCTGTGAGAGGAACGCACCTAAAGCTGTGTTGCTAGCATCTGTGGTTAGAAAAAATGGTTTTTTGAAATCGGGATATGCAAGTATAGGATCATTCATAAGGAGATATTTTAATTTTTCGAAGGATGAAATATAATTTGGGTCGTTTATATTTATTTTAGCTCCTCTCTTTAATCCTAGAGTTAAAGGTTTTGCAATATGTGCAAAGTTGGGTATAAATTTCCGGAAGAATCCGCATAATCATAAGAATGATTTAATTTCTTTTGGAGTTTTGGGTATCGGAAATTTTTGAATTGCTTTGACTTTATCTGGGTTAGGTTTTATACCTTCTGTTGTTATTATATGACCAAGGAATGCTGTTTCCTTTTTCATAAATTCGCATTTGTCGAGTTGGGGTTTAAGATTAGCTTCTCTCAGTTTGTTAAATACCTTTCTGAGTGATAGTATGTGTTCCTCCAATGCAGTGGAGTACACAATAATATCATCCAGATAAACAAGGCAATCCTTATAAATAAGGTCTTCCAAAGGATTATTCATGCATCTTTGGAATGTTGCCGGGGCATTTTTAAGACCAAATGACATAAGTGTGTATTCGTAATGGCCGTGTTTAGTTGAGAAAGCTGTTTTTGCAATAGATTCAGGATCCATTTGAATTTGATGAAATCCCTTAGCTAAATCAATGGTGCTAAAGTATTGGCATTTTCCCAGTTTGTCGAGAATTTCGTCCATGACTGGAATTGGAAATTTGTCATCTATTGTGACTTCATTTAGATTTCGATAGTCAATGACTAATCTGAATTTTTGTTTCTTGGAAGCATCTCCTTTTTTGGAACGATCCAAATGGGTGAACAGTAGGGGGAATTCGATTTTCGAATGATACCCTGTTCAATCATTTCATTTATTTGTTTTTTGACTTCCATATCAAATGTTTGGGGATATTTGTCGTTTATAGATTGGGTCCTCATGTTTTGTATGAATAGAGTGCTTTATTGTACCCGTGAAAGTCAAATTTTCACCTTCGCGGTACTGAATGTCACTGAATTCGTACAAGACTTTTTAGTTTTTGAGTTTCTTCGTTGTTTAAATGGTCGAGTCTATACTCATTGCTTTCTATTATTTCGTTTTCAATCGCAAAATTTGTTTCCGGGTCCCTTTCTGTGGGTGGGTCCAAAACTTCTATGTTTTGTTCTTCTTCTATTTCTTCAACATCTCTAAAATAAAATGTGTAGTTTCCTAATTTTGCGTATTCTTCTTTTAGGAAAGTTCTGCCTATCAACATGTCGTATTTATTTGAAAATTTATGGATATAAAATTTTTCTTCTGTCGGACAAAGTTTGCTGGGTGCAAGGAAAATAATTTCTTTTAGTTCTACTGCTCCTTCAATCATGTGAATTTTGGAATCTCCTAAATAGGTTTTGAAATTAAAAAAGTTTTCGGACATTATATTAATTGAAGAGCCTGAGTCGACTACACATCTCAAAGGTTTATTGTTCATCATTATTCTGATAAAGGACTTGTCTATATCTCTTCTTCTGATTGATCCGAGGCATTCTGATGAAAATTTTCGGATGTGTCCATTTTGCTAATTCCACTATTACTTTCTCTTTGCCTTTTTGTAGGCTGGTTTGCTACATTATTCTTTGAATAGTTGTTTTGCTGTTGACTATTCATTGGATTTTGAGCCCTGTCAATATTAATTTTTGTTGAAATTCTTGGAATAGTTTTTGGTTTTGTATTGTATCTGATTGTTTTGTTTGAGACGGAGTTGTACTATTGGGTACAAAAGTTTTTCCACCTTTTTGATTCTGATTTTGGCTTTGATTTGATTTTCTTATTTCTGTTATACTATTCTCGTATAAACCTTCACTTTGAGCTACTTGCTTCAATTTGCTGACTGCGGTTATATCGTATCAAGCTAACGTCATAAATAATCTATCGGGTAATTTTTTGTTTATTACGTCTTTTATAGTGTTATTTAAAGCATTTGTATAAAGAGCGGTGTTATTTGCATCGTTTTCTAGACTTAATTTGTTTGTGATAATATAGGACTTATCTTCTAATTCTGTTACAAACTTACGAAGATTTCCTGCATAGTTGGTGTTGTAGAGGCGTCGAAGAAGTTCCTCACAGAGGGTCTGCGTCTTTAATTCATTGATGAGGAGTGTCCTTAGTTCCGGCCAGGTGTTGGCTTCTCCAATTTGTGAGAGCCGTTGTGCTTCTCCAGTGAGCTGCATCTCGATTGCACTGAACAATATGTTATGTTGCCTAATATCATGGGTTGGATATAGGTGCATAATAAAATCTATCCTTCTTATGAATGACGTCAGATTCTCTGGAGCTCCATCATAATTTGCCACCTGTCTTAACCAAGACAGTGCTTGATTGAGGTGGGCGTCGGTGAGTTCTACAGCCATTTTATTTCTTCTTTTTTTGTTTTAGTGGTGTTTTATTTTTTTGATTTTCTGGGTTTTAGTGATGTTTTATTTAGTTGATCTTCTGGGTTTTTTGTGGTGTTATGTTTTGTTAATTTTCTGGTTTTGGTTATGTTTTATTTTGAATTTTGGTTTTTTGTTCGCACACAAGTTGGCGTTTTTCTTCCTCAATTGGATTTAATGGTTGTAACACACAGTTAATATTTTCGCGCACAGTTGGCGTAAATATTTTTTTTTTTTGGTTGCAACACACAGTTGATATTTCCGTGCACAGTTGGCAGAAAATATTTTTCACTGTTGTAGACTTTTGAGCACTACCCGTAAGTTCTTGATGTCGGATCGGAATTTTATAGTGATTATTTACTAATTCAATGTAACGCACGGATAACAATTCTACGCGTCGCACGGATAGAATAACAGTTCACTACAGTGATTATTCACCAATTCTATGTAACACACGGATAACAATTCTATATGTAACACGGATGGAATAACTTTTTTCCAATCCTACCGACTGCGCCAATTAAATATCCAATTTTCCCAATAAGAAAAAAAAGATATGTTTTGTGAGTTAAAAGCAACGTACTTTATTATTTGAATGAAAACTTAGAACTGGGTACAAAAATGTCTAATGGTTATATTAATAAGCTAAATTTGGGAGCCCTTTGGTGGCGTGATTGATATTTCGATGATTTGATTGGTCCGATTTTAATTGCTGAGTTAGCGTTCTCACGCTTTTGCTTGTTAGGGGACAATTATTATTTCAAGTGTTTAATTGTTTATGTTAATTTTATGGATAAGCCTTCATACGCTTTGGTTTTGAGGGGGACAATTGTTTATAAAAACGGATGTTTACTTTAACGTTATGAATTTTAGGGGGCGAAATATTTATATGTTATTGGGTATTGGAGTTGGATATATGACTATATATATTTTAATATTTCCCATCTGTAAGGAAGCTCTGGCTGGGGTACAATTCTCAGTCCCAGAGTCCCGTCTACAGAACATTTATTTGATCTGGAGACCTTGATGAGTATTAAGATTGGGGACTGAGACCACATGAAAGGGGAAAAAAAAGGGAAGGGAAAGGAGTAATCTCTATTTGCCTGTTGTAATAATTAATGGGTCTTTCAACTATTGGAATGTATTGTAGCTGCTGTGCTTTCTGTTGATCCTAAAAAGTTTTCATCTATTTTAACTCTGGAGAGGGCATCTGCTACATGATTTTCTTTGCCAGGTAAATATTTAATTTTGTAATCAAACTCATTTAGTTTTATTTTCCATCTTTGAAGTTCTTTTATATTGTTGAGCCATACTAAAGGCTTATGGTCGCTTAGAATCTCGAACTTTCTACCGAAAAGGTATGGCCTAAAATATTTGGTTGCCCATACAATAGATAGTAATTCCTTTTCTATGGCTGAAAAATTTATTTACTACCATAAGAAATAGGTCTATGGTCCTGTGAGAGGAACGCACCTAAAGCTATGTTGCTAGCATCTGTGGTTAGGAAAAATGGTTTTTTGAAATCGGGATATGCAAGTATAGGATCATTCATAAGGAGATATTTTAAATTTTCAAAGGATGAAATATAATTTGGGTCGTTTATATTTATTTTAGCTCCTTTCTTTAATCCTAGAGTTAAAGGTTTTGCAATATGTGCAAAGTTTGATATAAATTTCCGGAAGAATCCGCATAATCCAAAGAATGATTTAATTTCTTTTGGAGTTTTAGGTATCGGAAATTTTTGAATTGCTTTGACTTTATCTGGGTTAGGTTTTATACCTTCTGTTGTTATTATATGACCAAGGAATGCTGTTTCCTTGTTCATAAATTCGCATTTGTCAACTTGGATTTTAAGATTAGCTTCTCTTAATTTGTTAAATACCTTTCTGAGTGATAGTATGTGTTCCTCCAATGAAGTAGAGTACACAATGATGTCATCCAGATAAACAAGGCAATCCTTATAAATAAGGTCTTCCAAAGGATTATTCATGCATCTTTGGAATGTTGCCGGGGCATTTTTAAGACCAAATGACATAAGTGTGTATTCGTAATGGCCGTGTTTAGTTGAGAAAGCTGTTTTTGCAATAGATTCAGGATCCATTTGAATTTGATGAAATCCCTTAGCTAAATCAATGGTGCTAAAGTATTGGCATTTTCCCAGTTTTCGTCCATGACTGGAATTGGAAATTTGTCATCTATTGTGACTTCATTTAGATTTCGATAGTCAATGACTAATCTGAATTTTTGTTTCTTGGAAGCATCTCCTTTTTTTGGAACGATCCAAATGGTTGAACAGTAGGGGGAATTCGATTTTCGAATGATACCCTGTTCAATAATTTCATTTATTTGTTTTTTGACTTCCATATCAAATGTTTGGGGATATTTGTCGTTTATAGATTGGGTCCTCATGTTTTGTATGAATAGAGTGCTTTATTGTACTCGTGAAAGTCAAATTTTCACCTTCGCGGTACTGAATGTCACTGAATTCGTACAAGACTTTTTTAGTTTTTGAGTTTCTTCGTTGTTTAAATGGTCGAGTCTATACTCATTGCTTTCTATTATTTCGTTTTCAATCGCAAAATTTGTTTCCGGGTCCCTTTCTGTGGGTGGGTCCAAAACTTCTATGTTTTGTTCTTCTTCTATTTCTTCAACATCTCTAAAATAAAATGTATAGTTTCCTAATTTTGCGTATTCTTCTTTTAGGAAAGTTCTGCCTATCAACATGTCGTATTTATTTGAAAATTTATGGATATAAAATTTTTCTTCTGTCGGACAAAGTTTGCTGGGTGCAAGGAAAATAATTTCTTTTAGTTCTACTGCTCCTTCAATCATGTGAATTTTGGAATCTCCTAAGTTTTGAAATTAAAAAAGTTTTCGGACATTATATTAATTAAAGAGCCTGAGTCGACTACACATCTCAAAGGTTTATTGTTCATCATTATTCTGATGAAGGACTTGTCTCTATCTCTTCTTCCGATTGATCCGAGGCATTCTGATGAAAATTTTCGGATGTGTCCATTTTGCTAATTCCACTATTACTTTCTCTTTGCATTTTTGTAGGCTGGTTTGCTACATTATTCTTTGAATAGTTGTTTTGCTGTTGACTATTCATTGGATTTTGAGCCCTGTCAATATTAATTTTTGTTGAAATTCTTGGAATAGTTTTTGGTTTTGTGTTGTATCTGATTGTTTTGTTTGAGACGGAGTTGTACTATTGGGTACAAAAAATTTTCCACCTTTTTGATTCTGATTTTGGCTTTGATTTGATTTTCTGATTTCTGTTATACTATTCTCGTATAACCCTTCACTTTGAGCTACTTGCTTCAATTTGCTGACTGTGGTTATATCGTATCTAGCTAACGTCATAAATAATCTATCGGGTAATTTTTTGTTTATTACGTCTTTTATAGTGTTATTTAAAGCATTTGTATAAAGAGCGGTGTTATTTGCATCGTTTTCTAGACTTAATTTGTTTGTGATAATATAGGACTTATCTTCTAATTCTGTTACAAACTTACGAAGATTTCCTGCATAGTTGGTGTTGTAGAGGCGTCGAAGAAGTTCCTCACAGGGGGTCTGCGTCTTTAATTCATTGATGAGGAGTGTCCTTAGTTCCGGCCAGGTGTTGGCTTCTCCAATTTGTGAGAGCCGTTGTGCTTCTTCAGTGAGCTGCATCTCGATTGCACTGAACAATATGTTATGTTGCCTTATATCATGGGTTGGATATAGGTGCATAATAAAATCTATCCTTCTTATGAATGACGTCAGATTCTCTGGAGCTCCATCATAATTTGCCACCTGTCTTAACCAAGACAGTGCTTGATTGAGGTGGGCGTCGGTGAGTTCTACAGCCATTTTATTTCTTCTTTTTTTTGTTTTAGTGGTGTTTTATTTTTTTTGATTTTCTGGGTTTTAGTGATGTTTTATTTTGTTTTTTTTTTTTTTCGGGGTTTTAGTGATGTTTTGTTTAGTTGATCTTCTGGGTTTTTTGTGGTGTTATGTTTTGTTAATTTTCTGGTTTTTGGTTATGTTTTATTTTGAATTTTGGTTTTTTGTTCGCACACAAGTTGGCGTTTTTCTTCCTCAATTGGATTTAATGGTTGTAACACACAGTTAATATTTTCGCGCACAGTTGGCGTAAATATTTTTTTTTTTTTGGTTGCAACACACAGTTGATGTTTCCGCGCACAGTTGGCAGAAAATATTTTTCACTGTTGTAGACTTTTGAGCACTACGCGTAAGTTCTTGATGTCGGATCGGAATTTTATAGTGATTATTCACTAATTCAATGTAACGCACGGATAACAATTCTACGCGTCGCACGGATAGAATAACAGTTCACTACAGTGATTATTCACCAATTCTATGTAACACACGGATAACAATTTTATATGTAACACGGATGGAATAACTTTTTTCCAATCCTACCGACTGCGCCAATTAAATATCCAATTTTCCCAATAAGAAAAAAAAAGATATGTTTTGTGAGTTAAAAGCAACGTACTTTATTATTTGAATGAAAACTTAGAACTGGTTACAAAAATGTCTAATGGTTATATTAATAAGCTAAATTTGGGAGCCCTTTGGTGGCGTGATTGATATTTCGATAGCGTTCTCACGCTTTTGCTTGTTAGGGGGACAATTATTATTTCAAGTGTTTAATTGTTTATGTTAATTTTATGGATAAGCCTTCATACGCTTTGGTTTTGAGGGGGACAATTGTTTATAAAAACGGATGTTTACTTTAACGTTATGAATTTTAGGGGGCGAAATATTTATATGTTATTGGGTATTGGAGTTGGATATATGACTATATATATTTTAATATTTCCCTCATACTACTCATCAAGGTCCCTGCTCGGGCGCCATCTGTAAGGAAGCTCTGGCTGGGGTACAATTCTCAGTCCCAGAGTCCCGTCTACAGAACATTTATTTGATCTGGAGACCTTGATGAGTATTAAGATTGGGGACTGAGACCACATGAAAGGGGAAAAAAAAGGGAAGGGAAAGGAGTAATCTCTATTTGCCTGTTGTAATAATTAATGGGTCTTTCAACTATTGGAATGTAGTTTTTATTATCCTCATGAGCACTATGTATTGTAGCTGCTGTGCTTTCTGTTGATCCTAAAAAGTTTTCATCTATTTTAACTCTGGAGAGGGCATCTGCTACATGATTTTCTTTGCCAGGTAAATATTTAATTTTGTAATCAAACTCATTTAGTTTTATTTTCCATCTTTGAAGTTCTTTTATATTGTTGAGCCATACTAAAGGCTTATGGTCGCTTAGAATCTCGAACTTTCTACCGAAAAGGTATGGCCTAAAATATTTGGTTGCCCATACAATAGATAGTAATTCCTTTTCTATGGCTGAAAAATTTATTTACTACCATAAGAAATAGGTCTATGGTCCTGTGAGAGGAACGCACCTAAAGCTATGTTGCTAGCATCTGTGGTTAGGAAAAATGGTTTTTTGAAATCGGGATATGCAAGTATAGGATCATTCATAAGGAGATATTTTAAATTTTCAAAGGATGAAATATAATTTGGGTCGTTTATATTTATTTTAGCTCCTTTCTTTAATCCTAGAGTTAAAGGTTTTGCAATATGTGCAAAGTTTGATACAAATTTCCGGAAGAATCCGCATAATCCAAAGAATGATTTAATTTCTTTTGGAGTTTTAGGCAGGGATTGAAAATGCTATGCTACGTCGGAGTTTTTTTTTTTGCTCCCGCTACTGCTCTGATTTCGAACGGCTACGTAGCATAGCAGAGAGCACAAACGGAAAACGATTGCTCATCTGCTCTGCTCCGTAGCATATATCGTCGGAGCACAGAGCAATAGCAAGAGCAAAAAATTTTCGATACGCTATTTGTAGTTGTAGCAATAGCACAAGCATTAAAAGCGAGATGAGAGCGGAGCAAACAAAAAAAATTTTTGTGCTACAGCTACGGAGCATTTCCTTTTCTGTTGCTCTCGTAGCAATTTCGTAGTCGCTCTCGTAGCAACTTCGTAGTCGCTCTCATAGTAGATCTGTGCTAGAGGTGGGCATGGGCCGAATTGTTACATCCAACCCGACCCATGGGCTAAAAATTTCACCCGCACCCGAAAGCTAAAAAAAATTTGGACATTCAGAGGAATCTGTAATGCCACAAACTAGGAGCACAACAGTGGCATCACTCCAGAGTTGATCCTTGGACTTTCACCTTGCGAAATACATTGATGCCTATCGCCAAGCAACTGTGAATGTAGGCGCCAAATCCAAGAATCACAAGCATTGGCTGACTCATGTTACCCAGCGATCGTGGCCACTGCTAATATTGTAGATGCATCCGCTATACCCTCTTGTCCATCTTAACTTGGATGTTGGATTTATCTCTGTTGTGCTCCCAGTTTGTGGCATTACAGATTCCTCTGAATGTCCAAATTTTTTTTAGCTTTCGGGTGCGGGTGAAATTTTTAGCCCATGGGTCGGGTTGGATGTAACAATTCGGCCCATGCCCACCTCTAGCACAGATCTACTATGAGAGCGACTACGAAGTTGCTACGAGAGCGACTACGAAATTGCTACGAGAGCAACAGAAAAGGAAATGCTCCGTAGCAGTAGCACAAAAATTTATTTTGTTTGCTCCGCTCTCATCTCGCTTTTAATGCTTGTGCTATTGCTACAACTACAAATAGCGTATCGAAAATTTTTTGCTCTTGCTATTGCTCTGTGCTCCGACGATGTATGCTACGGAGCAGAGCAGATGAGCAATCGTTTTCCGTTTGTGCTCTCTGCTATGCTACGTAGCCGTTCGAAATCAGAGCAGTAGCGGGAGCAGAGCAATATTTTTATTGAAATTGCTGCTATGTAGCAGCAAATGCAAACACTGGTTTTAGGTATCGGAAATTTTTGAATTGCTTTGACTTTATCTGGGTTAGGTTTTATACCTTCTGTTGTTATTATATGACCAAGGAATGCTGTTTCCTTGTTCATAAATTCGCATTTGTCAACTTGGATTTTAAGATTAGCTTCTCTTAATTTGTTAAATACCTTTCTGAGTGATAGTATGTGTTCCTCCAATGAAGTAGAGTACACAATGATGTCATCCAGATAAACAAGGCAATCCTTATAAATAAGGTCTTCCAAAGGATTATTCATGCATCTTTGGAATGTTGCCGGGGCATTTTTAAGACCAAATGACATAAGTGTGTATTCGTAATGGCCGTGTTTAGTTGAGAAAGCTGTTTTTGCAATAGATTCAGGATCCATTTGAATTTGATGAAATCCCTTAGCTAAATCAATGGTGGTAAAGTATTGGCATTTTCCCAGTTTGTCGAGAATTTCGTCCATGACTGGAATTGGAAATTTGTCATCTATTGTGACTTCATTTAGATTTCGATAGTCAATGACTAATCTGAATTTTTGTTTCTTGGAAGCATCTCCTTTTTTTGGAACGATCCAAATGGGTGAACAGTAGGGGGAATTCGATTTTCAAATGATACCCTGTTCAATCATTTCATTTATTTGTTTTTTGACTTCCATATCAAATGTTTGGGGATATTTGTCGTTTATAGATTGGGTCCTCATGTTTTGTATGAATAGAGTGCTTTATTGTACTCGTGAAAGTCAAATTTTCACCTTCGCGGTATCAGTACCGACATTCAGATGTCACTGAATTCGTACAAGACTTTTTTAGTTTTTGAGTTTCTTCGTTGTTTAAATGGTCGAGTCTATACCCATTGCTTTCTATTATTTCGTTTTCAATCGCAAAATTTGTTTCCGGGTCCCTTTCTGTGGGTGGGTCCAAAACTTCTATGTTTTGTTCTTCTTCTATTTCTTCAACATCTCTAAAATAAAATGTATAGTTTCCTAATTTTGCGTATTCTTCTTTTAGGAAAGTTCTGCCTATCAACATGTCGTATTTATTTGAAAATTTATGGATATAAAATTTTTCTTCTGTCGGACAAAGTTTGCTGGGTGCAAGGAAAATAATTTCTTTTAGTTCTACTGCTCCTTCAATCATGTGAATTTTGGAATCTCCTAAATAGGTTTTGAAATTAAAAAAGTTTTCGGACATTATATTAATTGAAGAGCCTGAGTCGACTACACATCTCAAAGGTTTATTGTTCATCATTATTCTGATAAAGGACTTGTCTATATCTCTTCTTCTGATTGATCCGAGGCATTCTGATGAAAATTTTCGGATGTGTCCATTTTGCTAATTCCACTATTACTTTCTCTTTGCCTTTTTGTAGACTGGTTTGCTACATTATTCTTTGAATAGTTGTTTTGCTGTTGACTAATCATTGGATTTTGAGCCCTGTCAATATTTAATTTTTGTTGAAATTCTTGGAATAGTTTTTGGTTTTGTGTTGTATCTGATTGTTTTGTTTGAGACGGAGTTGTACTATTGGGTACAAAAGATTTTCCACCTTTTTGATTCTGATTTTGGCTTTGATTTGATTTTCTGATTTCTGTTATACTATTCTCGTATAACCCTTCACTTTGAGCTACTTGCTTCAATTTGCTGACTGCGGTTATATCGTATCAAGCTAACGTCATAAATAATCTATCGGGTAATTTTTTGTTTATTACGTCTTTTATAGTGTTATTTAAAGCATTTGTATAAAGAGCGGTGTTATTTGCATCGTTTTCTAGACTTAATTTGTTTGTGATAATATAGGACTTATCTTCTAATTCTGTTACAAACTTACGAAGATTTCCTGCATAGTTGGTGTTGTAGAGGCGTCGAAGAAGTTCCTCACAGGGGGTCTGCGTCTTTAATTCATTGATGAGGAGTGTCCTTAGTTCCGGCCAGGTGTTGGCTTCTCCAATTTGTGAGAGCCGTTGTGCTTCTCCAGTGAGCTGCATCTCGATTGCACTGAACAATATGTTATGTTGCCTTATATCATGGGTTGGATATAGGTGCATAATAAAATCTATCCTTCTTATGAATGACGTCAGATTCTCTGGAGCTCCATCATAATTTGCCACCTGTCTTAACGAAGACAGTGCTTGATTGAGGTGGGCTTCGGTGAGTTCTACAGCCATTTTATTTCTTCTTTTTTTTTATATGTTGATATTTCCGCGCACAGTTGGCAGAAAATATTTTTCACTGTTGTAGACTTTTGAGCACTACCCGTAAGTTCTTGATGTCGGATCGGAATTTTATAGTGATTATTCACTAATTCTATGTAACGCACGGATAACAATTCTACGCGTCGCATGGATAGAATAACAGTTCACTACAGTGATTATTCACCAATTCTATGTAACACACGGATAACAATTCTATATGTAACACGGATGGAATAACTTTTTTCCAATCCTACCGACTGCGCCAATTAAATATCCAATTTTCCCAATAAGAAAAAAAAAGATATGTTTTGTGAGTTAAAAGCAACGTACTTTATTATTTGAATGAAAACTTAGAACTGGTTACAAAAATGTCTTATGGTTATATTTATAAGCTAAATTTGGGAGTCCTTTGGTGGCGTGATTGATATTACGATGATTTGTTTGGTCCGATTTTAATTGCTGAGTTAGCGTTCTCACGCTCTTGGTTGTTAGGGGGACAATTATTATTTCAAGTGTTTAATTGTTTATGTTAATTTTATGGATTAGCGTTCATACGCTTGGTTTTGAGGGGGACAATTGTTAATAAAAACGGATGTTTACTTTAACGTTATGAATTTTAGGGGGTGAAATATTTATATGTTATTGGGTATTGGAGTTGGATATGTGGGATTGGGTCTGGCAACTCTGCTGAGCGGGGCGAATTGACGAAGAGACGAGCGAGAGCGGTTGCAAAAAAGACGAAAGACGAAACGACGCGAAGCAGTAAATACGACCAATTTCCAACTAAATCTAATTAAAATAATCCAATAAATAGTTTTACGTTAAAATAAACTACAAATAAATATATTAAATAGGTCAAATTCCTACAAATATGGGGGCTCAACCTACAAAATAGGCATGACTCAACCTACAAAGAAGGCATGGCTCAACTTATAAAGAAGTAAACCAGAGGGCCGGGGCTAACTTCGACCGCGTCAAAGTTTTTATACCCTTGCAACTTTTATGGTAACTCTTTCCTTACCTATAGCCATCAAAGTGGAAAAACGTTCAAGCAAAAAAGGCTAACATTTGCGAAAGAACGGCCTACAATCTTAGTATAGGAAATAACGAAGATATTGATCAAAGTCACTGTTTTCCACCGATCGTTCCTATGGGAGCTATATGATATAGTAACCCGATCTTTATCAAATTTGGCACAGTCATTAACAGATATATTAAACTAACAAATGTTTAATTTGAAAGCAATCGCGTCAAAAGTAACGAGCTATATGATATAGTCACCCGATCTTGATCAAATTTGGCACAGTCGTTTATATGTGTAATTAATTCACCAATATAAAATTTCATGACAATAGCTCAGAAAATAACAAAGTTATTGAGAAAAGTCACTGTTCGTGACTTTGCCATTTGTATGGGAGCTATATGATATAGTGATCCGATCCGGCTGAATCCGAGATATACAACGCCTGCAGTATATACAAGCCTACATGCAAAATTTCAGCTCTGTAGCTTTTACGGTCTAGGAGGAGTTTGCGTTGATCCAGACGGACGGACAGACGGACAGACGGACGGACGGACGGACGGACGGACGGACGGACATGGCTATTTGAACTCGTCTCGTCGTGCTGATCAAGAATATATATACTTTATATGGTCGGAAATTCTTCCTTCTATGCGTTGCACACTTCTGACCAAAATTAATATACCCTTTTTGCAAGGGTATAAAAAGTAAGATCAGTGAGTGAGAAAGAGACAAACATACACAAAACGACGCAACAGTGGAATCAAACGACCAGAAAAAAAAACAGCGCGAAAACGAATAAGAATTAGCATCAAACGACGAAAAATTGGCGGCTAACGACGAAAAAGCGGCAAAGAAACGGTGAAAAAGTTTTCAACGAACGACGCGAAAGTGTTTGAATACCACAGTTATCTGGTGACGTGGCAAACGACATATATATACATATACAACAATATTAGTGTGTGTGCGTAAGAGAAAGAACTATGAGCAAACTTGAAGACTTTGTGAATGTGCAAGAGGCACTGAAAACTGAAAAGAAATCTAATATTACATTGTTTCACAAGTTTATATACGAAGAAGAAGGCGATCGTGCAAATCGCCAAAGACTAAGAAAGTTTGAAGGGTTTGATTTTGATTGCAACAGCGATTTATATAAAAGTAAAGTGTCTTATGTGGAAACGAATTTAACAAATAACGATTTAGTGATTATTTGTAACGTTTTGGGTTTATCGCATGATAAATCGAATCTAACTTCCCATTTATTTCGCAATTTGCAAGCTGTAAATTTGCTAGCTGACCTTGACACAGAGAATGATCAAAACGAAGATGACGACGATGAGTGCGAAAGAGATGGAGATGTAGGCAATATGCAAGACGAAGACGAAATGTTGTCAGTAGTGAGCGACGAAACGAATTTTAGAACAGCTGCAACAAACGAAAATATGCGAAACAAAACGAATAGTGCAAACTCTACAGTCGTGGCCAACAATATTGATACGCAAGGTGCAGTGAATGTCAACATGCCACCACCGAGGGTCGCTTTGAGTTTTTGGGACGTTGAAGACTCTTTACGACCTTTCCATGACGATGAAAATTTATCAGTTGAAGTATGGATTGAGGATTTCGAAGACATGGCTGACTTGATGCAATGGGATAGTTTACAAAAATTTGTTTTTGCTAAAAGAGCTATTAAAGGACTTGCTAAAATGTTTATTCTGAGTGAACGCGGAATTAAAAATTAGTCGACATTGAAAGAATCACTTTTAAATGAATTTAAAACAGTAATAAATAGCGCGGAGTTACATAAACACTTGTCAGAACGGAAAATAAAGAAAGGTGAAAGTGTTCAAGAATATTTGTTGAAAATGAAAGAGATGGCATCACGGGGTAATATAGAGAACAGTGCTCTTATGCAGTATGTAATTGACGGAATTAATGACTTGAGTATGAACAAAGCAATATTGTACAATGCTAATAACCTAAAGAGAGTTTAAAGAGAAAATAAAATGTTATGAAAAAATGCGGGAAAAGTCAAGTAATCAAAAAAGTGAGTCTAAGAACGTTCAAATCAAAAAAGAAAGTGTAATGAAATACGAAAATAAAGAAAGTGGTATAAAATGCTATAACTGTGGGCAAAAAGGACATATATCTGAGAATTGTGACAATAAGAGTAGAGGAAAAAAGTGTTTTGGTTGCAATAATTTTGGTCACATAGCAAAAGACTGTCCAAATAAAAAGCCTGAAAATAGCACAGATGTTCGTAATACTAATAAAATATCAGCTGATCATATGTTTATGTGTAAAGAAGTATCAATCAACAATGAAAAGTGTATAGCCTTGCTTGATACTGGTAGCAAATATAATATCGTAAGGGAAACAATTTTTAATCGTTTGAAAAAACCTAAGCTCGCTAAAGTTGATAAAGTTCTATACGGTTTTGGAGATAAAAAGAGAGTGGTACCTATCGGTTCGTTTACGGGAAGGCTTTTCGTAAGCCAAGAACAGTTTGATTTGTTTTTTTTAGTGGTATCATCTGAATTCCTAGATGATGAAGTGATTTTGGGAGAAGACTTTTGTAAGCAAGCCGAAATAAAAATCAATCGCGATGGCTTACAAATCGGGAAATATAATGATGAAACGGAATTAAGTTCGGTAATGAGAATAAAGGTCGAAAACGACGAAATTGACATTGACTCAAATGCATCGAAAAGTACAAAGTGCGAAGTGAACGAACTTATCAAAAACTATAAGCCGGAAAAGTTTAAATCGACAAATGTTAAAATGCGTATTGTTTTAAAAGACGATAGTCCAATTTATTCGAGACCACGAAGATTCGCTTTTGCTGAACGGTGCATAATCGATGACCAAGTCGATCAGTGGCTGAAAGACGAAATAATAGAACAATCCGAGTCTGAATTCAGCAGTCCGGTCGTATTAGTAAAAAAACGCGATGGCACTCCACGTCTGTGCATTGACTACAGAAGAATAAACAAGGTAATAGTAAAAGACCATTTTCCATTACCCCTGATTGAAGATCAATTGGATCGGCTACAAGGAGCAACGGTTTTCAGCACAATCGATTTAAAGAATGGATTTTTCCATGTAGATGTTGAAAAAGAGAGTCGGAGATTCACCTCGTTCGTTACACACAACGGACAGTACCAGTTTTTAAAAGTTCCTTTTGGATTGACGAACTCCCCTGGGGTATTTCAGAGACACGTTAATGCCATTTTTCGTGATTTAACCCGTGCTGGTACGGCTATCCCATACGTCGACGACATTATAATCCCTGGTAAAACTGAAGAGGAAGCCGTCTCCAATCTGAGAAATGTTTTGAAGCGATGTGAAGAATATGGTTTAGTCATTAACTTAAAGAAATGTTGCTTTTTGAAGAGAGAAATAGAATTTTTGGGGCATACTATAAAGAATCAGAAGATATGTATCTCAAACGCAAAGACCAAAGCTGTAAACAAATTTCCTATGCCGATGAATCAAAAGCAGCTCCAAAGTTTTCTTGGCCTGGTTGGTTATTTTCGCAAGTTCATTGCAGATTTTTCGATTATAGCCAAGCCTCTTACTGATTTATTAAAAAACGATGCAAATTTTAGATTCAATGAGAGTCAGATAAAATCTTTTAATTTGCTAAAAAAATTGATAACACAGAAACCTGTTCTGCAAATATTTAACCCCAAGTTTGAAACAGAAGTACATACAGACGCCTCGATTGATGGCTTCGGAGCAATTTTATTACAAAAGTTACACGATGATAAAGAATTGCACCCTGTATACTACATGAGAAAATGAGAAATACGGAAAGAAAATTCACTAGCTACGAATTAGAGATTTTGGCGGTAGTTGAAGCATTTCGTAAGTTCCGAGTTTACCTTCTAGGTATGCATTTTAAAGTTATAAGCGATTGTAATGCGTTTGCAAAGACGATGGATAAAAAAGATGTGTGCACTAGAGTCGCACGATGGATTCTTGAGATCCAAGAATTTGGTTTTGATGTTGAGCACCGTGCAGGAAATCGTATACGTCATTCGGATGCGCTTAGTCGCTACCCCGTTATGATTATAACAGAAGATTACATACACAGTAAATTAAAGAATGCCCAAGCACAAGACGACCAATTGAAGGCCATAATCGATATCCTTGCTCAGAAAACTTCTCATAACAACTATATTATGAAAGCTGGCATACTTTATAAGTTGGTTGATGACGAAGAACTAATTGTAGTTCCCTCTACTCTGCAACGGGAAATTATTAAGCATGCCCACGAAAGAGGTCACTTTTCTGTGAAAAAGACGAAGGAAATAATTGCAAAGGAGTACTATATCCCAAAATTAGATGAGAAAATACAACACCAAATAAGATGCTGCATTCCATGCCTAACACTTAATCGAAAGCTTGGTAAAAAAGAAGGAGAACTGCATCCACTGCCGAAAGAAGAACTGCCTTTTCAGACGTTCCACATCGATTTTCTTGGACCCTTAGAGTCAACTCACAAGCAGTATAAGCACATTCTTGCAGTTATCGATGGCTTTACAAAATTTTGCTGGTTGTACCCGACGAAAACGACATCTACGAAGGAAGTAATCACAAGACTACAACAACAAAGTTTAATTTTTGGAAATCCAGTTCAAATTATTTCTGATAGAGGTTCTGCGTTTACTTCTGACGAGTTTAAAGAGTATTGCAAGGCAGAAAATATCGAACTTCACGCAGTTACGACTGGTCTTCCACAAGCGAACGGACAAGTCGAACGCCTTGACGCTGTTATTATATCCGTGTTGTCAAAGATTTCGATAGAAGACCCTAGCAAATGGTATAAGTTTGTCGGCAAAGTACAACAAACGATTAACTCAACGTACAGCAGAAGCACAAATTCAACGCCGTTCGAACTACTGATTGGTACAAAGATGCACACAAAAGACGACCTTAAGCTGAAAGAAATAATACACGATGAGATGATTCAGATTTTTAACGACAACAGAGATGATCTACGGAATATAGCGAAGCAGCAGATCCTTTGTATGCAAGAAGAAAATAAGAAGACCTACAACTTACGTCGCAGACCTGCTTCCATATACAAAGTCGGTGATCTGGTAGCTATTAAAAGAACCCATCTTGGAGGAGGTTTGAAGCTGAAGCCCAAATATTTAGGTCCGTACCGCATTACCATGGTAAAGGCCAGAGATACATACGACGTGGTCAAAGATACATTGTTCAACGATGGTCCTAGGCGAACTACGACTTGCGCTGCCTATATGAAGCCGTGGGTTCCCTGTGACATAGACGACCAGGATGCATTCAAGGCGAATGCATACTAGGATGGCCGAGTTGTGGGATTGGGTCTGGCAACTCTGCTGAGCGGGGCGAATTGAGCTAAAGACGAGCGAAAGACGGGCAGTCGAACCGAAGAGACGAGCGAGAGCGGTTGCAAAAAAGACGAAAGACGAAACGACGCGAAGCAGTAAACACGACCAATTTCCAACTAAATCTAATTAAAATAATCCAATAAATAGTTTTACGTTAAAATAAACTAAAATACTACAAATAAATATATTAAATAGGTCAAATTCCTACAAATATATGACTATATATACAATCTAACAGTCAATTTGAATAAAGTTCACAGTTGTTTTAATTTCATATTATGTATTTTGTGAAAACTATCGGCAAAATTCGAACTTTGTGTTTTGTGCAGTGACAGAATAGAAATTCGAATATCGTGTTTTGTGCAGTGACATAATACAAATTCGAATATCGTGTTGTGTGCAGTGTTTACTAACCTATTATCAAAGCAAACCAATTACAAATCTAATCGTTTTTTATGTATGCACTTAGATCAATGCAGATGCGTATTTTTCGCGCTTATGTGTCTACTTATATATAGGTCATTTCCACCTCTGCCATAGCGGTAAGAAGACTTTCGTATGAGACTTTTTGATTTGGTGCTATAAGGTAAAACACGGTTTTGATCAAACGCAGGTGATAACCTGTTGATAAGCATGCCCTATCTTTTCAATGACTTTCTTCCATACATAACTGTTAGCGGCCCAAAGAAATCAACTCCTAGATACGTATACGCTGGCTTGAAAGCTCTCAGTCTAGCCCTCGGTAGGGGGGCCCTTAAGGGTGCAATGGGTCGAGCACTACTCAGCCTACATTGTTGGCAATTTCGACGAATCCCTTTAAGGAGAGGTCTTAGTTTTGGAATAAAATAATTTTGCCTCACCTCATTTACACCCAGCGACAAAAAAAAAGCCGCACTTTAAGGTTATTGCAACTTTTGCCTTCTCTAGCTCGGGGTTTCCCCAAATTGTATTCTAGTCGCTTAACTTTTATTTTGGGGAACCCCTCGATTGTTTTCTTCACTTTTTGCAAAATTTTCGACTTGTCGGTTGCTAAAATTTCATTTTGCGGAGATTCAATTTGGTGAACATTAAACATTATGGTTAAAGGAAAACAGATGACCCTCACTGAAAGAGAAAAAGAGCCCATATTCCAGGACGATTCTGCACCTTGTCATCGGGCGCGCTCTGGAAGTGGATTTTCAAGAATTAGTCATTCCGATCATTTTTTAATAAACTTTAACTATCCGCTAACCACAGATATCAATTTTGAAGTCAGAACTTGGTATTGAGTCCTTAGATTGGCCAGGGAACAGTCCTGACCTCAATCCTATTGAAAATGTTTGGGCCCTTATGAGTGCCAAAATTCGAAAGGAAAAGCCAAAATCATTACAGGAATTAATGAAAACGATTGAAAAAGTGTGGTTCGAGGATATAACGGCGGAGTATCTGGAGACTTTGTACGAGTCCATGCCGAATAGGGTCAAATGTGTTATAAAGGCCAAAGGTGGCACTACCAAATATTGATATCTTTATAATTTAATTTAAAAATTCAGAATGAAATATTTTGGACTATATTATAATTTATATTAACAGCAAATAGTTTAATTAATATGAAAAAATTTTGTTTTTGTTGAAAATTCTTTGTTTTTTTACTTAATAATTTTTTTACTTAAGAGGACCAACTTAGTGAAAAATCAATTAATTTGTGTGATTTCAGAAAAATTTTTTTTTTTAATTGGATAAAAGACGTATAAAAATTAAATTTTTAAAAATGTATGTGGAATTGATTGATTAATCCAAAAAAATTTTAAATTAATCAATGCATTGAAATTTAGATGAATCTCTGAGCAAAGAACGCACCAATTTGCAAAACGGCCGGGTGCGGCTTTTTTTTGTCGCTGGGTGTACGGTTGTCTCATGATTAATGTAATAATACTTGTCGTGGTACTGGCTCTAAGAAGAGTTGTAACCTCCATAGCAGACAGCTTCGGCAAAGTGGTTTCGCTCTCGATTGCTGTGTACTCATCGTTGTAACATTCTTGTTGTATGTTTCCGTATAGAAACATTCTGGCATCATTAATTTGGGATGCCAGTTGGTTTGTGTTCGCATTTGATTTACGTATTTTCTTGATTAATTTCCTCTTAATAGCAAGCCAACATGCAATTGCCCTTGTCATTCGTTTCCATTTTGAAAAGTACTCGTAATTGATTCATGCTGATTCCCTTCGCATATGAAGGAAACGAGGACGCAGTTCCTTAGTGACTGTCATGTAAAAAAAACCTATCGTTGACATCGTCGAAGGTCTCCATTGAGCCAGGCAAGTACCGATTTCGAGTCAGTCCACAAGTAACATTCCTCCACTTCGATTTCATGTTGCACTGTTATGTTACTGCTGTCTGTTGCTCCAAACGGGGTATCGAGAGCTTCTGCAACGGAGCTACCTTCGATTTGGCTGAAACGAGACTCAAAAGTATTCGGTTATTTTGTTCGATACGGAAATACACAACAGCAGAGTAGGCGTCTTCTCCCGCATCCACGAATACGTGAATTTGAACTCGGCAATCTTGTGCATGCCAATTTTTTAAATATCATCGCGGAATTCGCGCGTCCTTAATCAAGGGTAAGAAGGACAGCCATGACTGCCACATATCCTGCAGCTTGGGTGGTATTTCCTCATCCCAATCAATCTTTGATCGCCAAACTTGTTGGAGCAGTGTTTTGAGATACATCATTATACAGGATACAAAAGCCCATGGGGTCAAAAACTGACATAAAACTTTAAATTTCCCTTTTGGTTGGTGCGACTTTTGTCGCTATTATATGCTCTTAAGGCATCTTGACTTGGACTCTATCGCACGCCCAATATTTTCTCGTAAGAGTAAATATGGAAGCTCCCGCGTGCGTTGACTTCTCTAACTTCTGTCGGTAATGTAATGGCCTCTTTTTCTGAATGGCATGAATCAATGAGTCGTCTACGTAGTGACTTCTCTGAATTGCTTTAGTGCGCTATACAGGGCGAGTACGCCATTTAGGGCTACTTCTGATGATTGAGCTGCTGCGTCCCATACCAATCTAACCCTATCAGGAATATGTGGACTTCGTACGGTCAAAATGGGCAAGTACCATGCATTTTTGGGTTTCTCTAACCTTCTTGCATAGCTTTTGGCTATCAGGTTTTGTATTTGACCATGTAGCCGTGGTGTACATCCACGAGCTGTAACTAACAGTGTCTTCAAGAATCTGTAGAGATCGCTCTTCATCTGAAGATTTGGTAAACGTCGGCGGCGATTTTTCCTCTGTTAGCAAATTTTTTTAACCATCTTGTGCAAACCGTCAACGACAAGTCGCCCAGAGTCAGCCACAATAGTAAACCCAACGACTTCTGTCCAAACTGGAATTGATAGATATATTAAAATAACTAAGCGGAAGCTAAGACCGCAAACGAAAAAAAGTGTCAATACGCCGAAAATAACCAAATCAAATGAACCAGTAGCACTCCTTAGCGGGTATCGTTTTAAAATTCTTGCCGATCAGCAAGACGATCAAGCCGGCGCTGTAGATAAAGTAAAATGGGCTAGACCACCCCCTTTATACATCCATGGCGCCAACTGCAGCGCCCTGATTTCGAAGCTAGTAGAAACAGTAGGAGCAAATAACTTTGTTGTAACCCCTCTCAATAGGGGTAACATTAAAGAAATTAAATGTTTAAAATTAAACCCAAACTGAGGAAAATTTCCGCATCATCGAAAAGTACCTCCGTAATGCTAACATCAACTTCTATACCTACCAACTAAAAGCAGTAAGGGCCTCCAGGTTGTGTTAAAGGGGATTGAGCCATCGGTCCTTACTCAAGAAATAGCAGACGCGTTGGTCGAAAAAGGGTTTGCGGTCAAGTCCGTTGTCAACATCATCAACAGGAACAAAGTCGCACAGCCGCTCTTTAAAATCGAGCTCCAACCAGATGCAAAGCGGTCGAAGTCAAATGAAGTGCACCCAATCTACAACCTACAGCTCCTATTGCACAGAAGAATCACCGTAGAGGAGCCCCATAAGAGATACCAACCACCGCAGTGTAAAAACTGCCAGGAATACAACCACACCTCTAACAATTGCAATCTTAGGTCAGGGTGTGTTGGCTGCGGCGAAACCGCATCATAAAGATGGCATTTGCACCAATGACAGAAACAACGTCGCACTAAGACTATGCAGCCACTGTGGAGGGAACCACACGGCCGACTACAGAGGATGTCCTGTCTTCAAGGATCTCAAATCACACATAAACGGGCGCAAACCACCAGCTGCACCAAAAATCACCTCCAACGCCTCCAAAACCACACCGGAGGTATTCTAAGCCAAGGCTGTTACATCATCCAACATGACTGTTACAACCAGTCCTAGTGTATCCTTCGCTAGTGTGCTCCGAACTAGACAGACGGAAAATGAACTGCAACTGTTCCTAGACTCAAGTGAAATCGACGTTTTGCTGATTTCGGAAACACATTTAACATCAAAAAATACAAGCACCTACAAGCAACTGCTTCATTGCAGCAGGGAACTAAACCGCCAAACATACGCACTGGGGATCTTGCCTGGTAAATCATAAAGGCAAGCAGTTGTACAACACAATAGTCTACCCTCTCAATAAGATGGATTGCGTCTCACCGGGTAGGCCTACTTATTAACCCACAGATCCACAGAAAGTGCCTGACTTGATTGATTTCGCAGTAACCAAGAGGATTCCACGTAATCAGATCATAGCGGATTACATTTAAAATGTACATGAGTGCCCACATTAACTGTTCGCCGAAACTGGATGCTGCGGAGGACTTTGATATCTGCGTCTCTGCACTTGAGTCGATGATGGGAGCTGCAGCAAGAGTATCAACTCCACATGCCTCTTCTTACACTAAACCTGTTGACAGGCCTACGAACCAGCGGATAGAACAATTAGTAACGGAAAAACGTCGTCTAAGAAGAGAATGGCAGATTACTCGCTCACCAGCAACAAAACTACGCCTAAGGCATGCTAATCGCAACCTTTCCAAGGCGTTAAGACAAGAGGAAAGCTGTGCTCAAAGGAAATACATAGAAAAGCTCAGTCCAACCAGCACTAAACATCCTCTGTGGAAAGCCCACCCAACTTTAAGCGCTCCTACAGAGACAATTTCACCGATAGGGAGTCCAACCGGTGGATGGGCCTGCAGTGACGAAGAGAGGGCATCCGTATTTGCCACACATCTTAAAATGGTTTTCCAGCCAAATCCAACCTCAAACTCATCTGTACTTCCCCTTCGAGCACATTAACGGATGGTATGTACTCGGAACTCCAATCGGACGAGATCACCGAAAAGGATCCTAGAATCAGTGTTTGCATTTTCTGCTACATAGCAGCAATTTCAATAAAAATATTGCTCTGCTCCCGCTACTGCTCTGATTTCGAATGGCTACGTAGCATAGCAGAGAGCACAAACGGAAAACGATTGCTCTTCTGTTCTGCTCCGTAGCATGCATAGAGAGCAACAGAAAAGGAAATGCTCCGTAGCAGTAGCACAAAAATTTATTTTGTTTGCTCCGCTCTCATCTCGCTTTTAATGCTTGTGCTATTGCTACAACTACAAATAGCTTCATCTATCATCATGATTCCTTAAGTGGGAAAGGACAAAAACCAGCCATCATCCTATAGGCCAATTAGTTTGCTGCCATGTCTTTCGAAGCTTTTTGAAAAGGTCCTGCAGATCCGCCTAAACTCATTTCTGGCATCGGAGAACACAATCCCTTCACACCAGTTTGGCTTCCGCGAAAAACATGGTACAATTGAACAAGTCAATCGCATAACATCCGAAATACGAACAGCATTCGAACTAAAAGAATACTGTGCGGCTGTCTTTCTCGACGTTGCCCAGGCTTTCGATAGAGTTTGGCTGGAGGGTCTGATGTTCAAAATCCGGCAAAAACTGCCACAGTACACCCACAAACTCATGGAATCTTACCTTTACAATAGGAAATTCGCTTTAAAATGTAATGGCTCCGTCTCGGCTGATTTTGAAATCAAAGCTGGTGTACCGCAAGGCACTGTACTCGGCCCATTGCTCTACCTGCTTTACACTGCAGACTTACCAACGAGTTTACGACTTACAACGTCCACTTTTGCCGAAGACACGGCAATCCTCAGCAGATCCAAATGCCCAATACAAGCCTCTGCAAAATTAGAGGGACAGCTCAAGGTGGTAGAGGTATGGCTAGCAACGTATCCGGGTCAACGAGCAGAAATGCAAACATGTTACATTTACGCTTAACAGAAAAAACTGTCCAGCTCTAATGCTACCTTGGCATCCACCTAGACAGAAGACTAACTTGGCGCCAGCACATCGACTACATTGGATCATCAATGCTCGTTCCTATCTACGTCTGAAGTATAAAGTCCTCCTATACAACTCCGTACTGAAACCCATCTGGACTTACGGAGCGGTACTATGGGGAAATGCAAGTACAAGCAATTTCGATATTATATATCGGTATATACGGAACGGTATAGCGTAAAATCTGAAATAGGTAGTCAAAAACTAAAGTATTCTGCGAAACTGGATGCATACCCAAAAGTTCTTGCCAATTCCTTACGCGAACTAATAGTCTTAAAAGAAATGACAGACCAACCGAATAACAAGTGATTAGGGCCGCCTACAACATCCCCAGGATTTATCTTAAGTACTAGACTAAGAAAATATCACAAACTTGCTGTTAGGCTCTAATTTAAAAGTAGATTCAACAAATATATATTAAACGATAAAAAAAAAAAAAAAGAGGGCGTCTAACGGTTAGACAAGATAGAAGTGAAACCTTCCGTAAAACAAACTGAGAGAGAATGAGACGAAAGCAGCATTAGGAGCGGGATAATTATAGGTTCATTATAATATTACTATAAAGGTCTTGTTTTATTTTCTTCATTTTATTATTATTCATCCTCAATGTTTTCAATTTCAACAAATGATACGAGTGGCTTATGATAGCTAAAATATGATACAAATGCTTTGGTTTCGATGTTGTCAACATATCTTTGAAATACCGCGTCAATTGTTGTTTTTGATCGTGTTGTTGATTCAGTGCGATTGTTGCACATTTTTAAACTGAATGTTGTATTGAGAAAGTCAATTAAAGGAACCGCTGTGTCCAATGCAAAATTTAAGTTAAAATCGCCACTTAAAATCATTGGAACTTTATCGTAATCTTTTCTAAGTATCCGCGATACTTCTGGTGTATACTTTATTAAATTTTCATGAATGAATTCCGTGATGCTATTTATTGATTGATTGGGTGAAATATAAATTGCCACAATTAAAACTGTTTTTCCATTGCTCAATCTGGTTTCGCATGCACATATTTCTCCCACTTTAGAGAGCTGAACAGACAGTGATTCTAGTTGCTGTGCATTCATTCATTATATATTTTGTGATACATTTTTATTTACTTTTTATACCCTTGCAGAGGGAATTGTAAAATTGGTCAGATGTTCGTAACGCACAGAAGGAGGCGTTTACGACCTGAGAAGCTGAGTTGATATAGCCATGTCCATCTGTCCGTCCGTCTGTGCGTATGCGTTTTACTCAGCCGTCTTAAGAGCTATCGGTATGAAATCTATTTTTGGGGTTTTTTATTACCCGGGTAAGATAAAGTATGAAAATCCTTAGGATCGGACCACTATATCATATAGGTCTAGAAGAAAACATTTTGCGGACATGGCTATATCAACTCAGCTTCTCATGCTGATCAAGAATTTATATACTTTATGGCTAAATACTATAAGATCTATATGTGTCTCTGTTTAGTGTCGCTTTTTCGTTTCATCGAGTCTGAAATCACTCCCAACGATTCTAAAGAAGTTTTCACTTCAAAAATAATTGTGCAAATCCAGATTGCATTGACAGCGATGCACTTTGAATCCTCCACCAGATCGTCCCGATCGGCCATATATAGTCCATTCTAGTCTCGTTTTTGCAGCAATTGGTTGCTGCTATGAGATGGATTATAACTGCCAATTATCATTTGAGGCATTGCGTTAATGAAGCTCTGGACAGGCATGTTTTTTAAATGTGGATATCTCAGTTTCATCCTATTTGCTATCATTGTACCGACGGTCCTTGTTTTGAGATTCTCAACTTCAGCTTCTTGGATTCCGGCTCCTGCCGCCTACCATCGCCAGTCCATCTAATGCATAGGGGATTGGCGAAACTTTTCACTTCGAGCGCATCAGACAATTTGTCTTCTACAAGTGTTAGAGTCGATCGACATCCATAAATGCGTAGATATCGACGGATTTCGAATTAGAGTGCAAAGTGACTGGAACAATTTGAACAAAGCATTCTGGTTGGTTGGTTAATGACCCACGATGATTGTGCAGGGCGTAGGTGAAGAATACGATGAAGTTTTGATTTGCATCCATTTATGTCGCAAGCTACACGACTCCAACAGGCTCCCGTGTGGTGTTTGAGGCACTGAGCACATAGGTGATGGTTATTTATCGCTTTCTACCTAGCCTCGACTGTCATCGGCAACAACTTTTCGCAAGACACTGGTTGGTTGGGTCCTTTGCATATCGCACAGATGGTGTGTTTATGGTTCTCTGTTTTCGCTGCGGTGATTCTCTTCTTGTCGCTTTTTAGTAATATGTTTGGCGTGGATAGGCGAAATGCCGCTTCAGCCAACTCAAACAACCAATCCGCTAGGTGCTGTATGTTCGGGAAGGGTATGGATTTTGAATGTAGGGCCCAGTTAGGCATCAGGCTTACCTACCTTTCTGACATCTCTGCAGACGCATAGCATTCTCCTCGTTGCTGTATCCACCGATCCGGGTCGAGCAGCTACTTGTTGTTGTGTTAAGTCATTGGTTTTGCATGGCATGCTCTGAGCTCTGCTACTCGTCGACTGGGGAGTGTTGGTGGCACTATCATCCGTCATCATTACGTTTCGGTTTATTTCGGCAGCAGTTTATTCCGGCAGCTCTCCGTTTGACTGTACTATATGGTTGAGTAAGGCGTACTTACGGCGCAGATATTCTCTTTCGAGGCACATTTCGTCCTCTAATTGTTCCAAAGGTTTTTGCTGGACTTCCGGCATTGCTTCATCTTCCACATGGTGATTTTTGTTACTCTTTAATAATCATCTATTAATATCTATTATTTCTCTTTTTCCGTATATCATACCCTTCTAGGTGACATCTAGGTGAATTAAGGGTTTCGTATTTTCAAGAGTTATCTTCATTTCACATTTAAAATCTGAATTCTCTGGTCTGTTCTGCCCAATATAGCATTCTTCTAACAGTTTGACAAAGTTGCATCGAGTCCTAAAATCAACGCTTTCACCGTTTCGTTTTTTGTCCTTTATCTACATTACTGACAATTTTTCCCTCATCTTTTCTAACAACTTGACTTTCTATTCCGCTTTCATTTTCCAGCATTTTACCCAAATAATTTTCTTGATTTTCTAACAAATTTTGACTTTCTATTCCGTTTTCAATTTTCAGCATTTTATCTAAATAATTTTCTAATAGTTCGCTTTCCAACGTAATAATTTTAAACGCGTCTGGATTAACTTCTAAATTAAATTTTTCCATAAAATCTCTCTATAAGTCGCTACTCATAGATTCGTCAGGCACAACCATTCATCAAAATAAATTTTTTATGGAATTTTTCAAAACAACATTGTAGTAACATAACATAACATAGTCTCTTAAAAATAATCTTACATAATTGTTTACTTCGTCCTTTGGCTTCTTTCTTTGTGGGCACTGCGCTATGAGGTGGTCATTGGCACCATTCCCATAACAAGATCCACGAACACGCCCAATGATTTCTCGAATTACAATTATGATACAATAGAATTCCCTCTATGGTTCTTGCTGATTCCATTCGTATGTGAAGGAAACGAGGATGCAGTTCCTCAATGACTGTTTTTTCATTGGTACTTTCCGGCGGCCAAACTGTCGGCGGTAGTTTTAGAAAATTGGGTCCCTCGAACCATTGTGTGTATGTTTCAGGATTAATTTGCTTGGTAACCTTTTCCAGTTTCTGGCGTCTGTGAGCTTACATATCTCGGCTATCCTAAACATTACATATTGTTGATATCGTCGAGGGTCTCCACTGAGCCACGCTAGAACGGTATTCGAGTCAATTCACAAATAACATTCCTCCACGTCGATTTCATGTTACGCTATTATGTTTCTTATCAGTCGCGCTCCAGTTACTGCTGACTGTAGCTCCAAACGGGGTATCGAGAGCGCCTGCAACGGAGCTACCTTCGATTTGGCTGAAGCGAGACTCAAAAGTATTCGGTTATTTTTTTCGATACGGAAATACGCAACAGCAGAGTAGGCGTCTTCTCCCGCATCCACGAATACGTGAAGCTGAACTCGGCAGTCTTGTCCATGCCGATTTTTAAAATATAATCTCAGAATTTGCGCGTCCTTAATCAAGGGTAAGAAGGACAGCCATGATTGCCACATATCCTGCAGATTGGGTGGTATTTCCTCATCCCAATCAATCTTTGATCGCCAAACTTGTTGGAGCAGTGTTTTGAGATACATCATTATACAGGATACAAAGCCCATGGGGTCAAACACTGACAAAAAGCTTTTTAAATTTCCCTTTTAGTTGGTTCGACTTTTGTCGCTATTATATTGCTCTTAAGGCGCATTTTAGTGCATACGTGAAGGCATCTTGCTGTTGACTCTACCGCATGCCCAATATTTTTCGAAAGAGTACATATGGAAGCCCTTGCGTGCGTCGACTCCTCTAACTTCCTTCGCTAATGTTATGGCTTCTTCTTCTGAATGGCATGAATCAATGAGTCGTCTACGTAATGACTTCTCTGAATTGCTCGCTATACAGGGCGAGCACGCCATTTAGGGCTACTTTTGATGATTCAGCTGCATCCGTCATCATTATGTGTCGGTTTATTCCGGCAGCATGTTGAGTATGGCCATTCGCCTATCTTTTTGACTGTACTATATGGTTGAGTAAGGCGTACTTACGGCGCACATATACTCTTTCGAGGCACATTTCGTCCTCTAATTGTTGCAAAAGTATTTGCTGGACTTCCGGCATTGCTTCATCTTCCACGTGCTGATCTTTGTTACCTGGGTGGTTAACCTTGAAATGTGATTGAGTTTCAAGGTTATGTTCGCCTTCATCAGGCATGTGGCGACATGTCTCGCACATCCAGGAACTCGAGGTGGCACTGTTTTTCGATCCTCCTCGAGAAAGTCCCTCCTCTTTAGCACTGCTACACCGTAAAAATTTGCTCAAAATTCTTTAAAATAAATTTAATTCATCTTGGAAATTAAATGCAATTTATCGTATAAATTAAAAAGAATTGTTGCTTGTTCGACTAGTTACCCTAGCCCCGCCAGTGCCTTTGAAATAAAATTTAATCCATTTAATCCTTCGCGGTAAGCGGTAAGGTCAGTGGTAAGCTTTTTAATTCTGCAAGTAATTTCAGGTTAGTTTACACTCTCATTTCACTTACGCTAATCTTGACCTTTTGGCTACGAAAAA
Source organism: Drosophila willistoni (assembly GCF_018902025.1). Classification (NCBI taxonomy): domain Eukaryota; kingdom Metazoa; phylum Arthropoda; class Insecta; order Diptera; family Drosophilidae; genus Drosophila; species Drosophila willistoni. The sequence continues at coordinate 41,779 of NW_025814289.1, forward strand.
CATCTGAACACTCGGTTCTTATGAATGTACTTAGATCAATGCAATGCTGTTTCAAACATTAAATTTTATAAATCCGCTAGCTAGGCGAATATATTTGACATACACCATTTCTACGTCGAATATACCTTGAGCTTTTTTTTTGGAACCGACCTTACACGATCCACTTCCATAGAAAAGCTCTTACAAGTTAAGTGCCCAAAAATTGAGCTTGAATAGTGTTTGGAGAGTCTAGAATAATCTGAGCTATAGTGCAGTCGTTCGAATAAGAGGAGGGAGAACGAGAAAAAAAAACCGCAAGTGCGTTACACTCCGGTACCCTCGTGGACATTACATAAGTCCACCCCTCTTTTCTTTCGAATTCCAATTATAATTAAGGAACATCCACGAAAATAATACGCCACTGCCAGCGCAGTCTTGCCTTTGTTAAATGCAAGCGCGTACCCATTGTGTTAGCCACTATAAGGCCAAAAGACGACCCCATCGATGGTTTCATGTCGGACTTTTGGGACTACGACGAAATAAATGTCGACCCGGTCCATGAACTGACCAGAGGATAAATTGTTGGGGAGCTATTTGGCCATAAGTGCGCACACATATCGTTGTGTTGTCCGCAGCCAGCCAGCCTAATTCCTAGGCGAACCTTCGTTGGAGTGGATGTTTCACCGTATGACACGGGATAGCCCCTCGCAACAAATACCGAAGATTTCTGCTGGGAAGACGTTGCTGCAGATTCGAATCCTCACATTGATGACCCCAACCTCACCCCTAGCCCGTTGTGGGCCCTCAAACAGCCGTTTAATTTTTTCTTTAAGTAAAGTACAATCATGTGTTCAAATTTTTAAGCATATAATGTATAATGAAATTTCTATATACAATAAAATATCCAATTTTCCCAATAAGGAAAAAAAATATATGTTTTGTGAGTTAAAAGCAACGTACTTTATTATTTGAATGAAAACTTAGAACTGGTTACAAAAATGTCTTATGGTTATATTTATAAGCTAAATTTGGGAGCCCTTCGGTGGCGTGATTGATATTTGGATGATTTGATTGGTCCGATTTTAATTGCTGAGTTAGCGTTCTCACGCTTTTGGTTGTTAGGGGGACAATTATTATTTCAAGTGTTTAATTGTTTATGTTAATTTTATGGATTAGCGTTCATACGCTTTGGTTTTGAGGGGGATAATTGTTTAGAAAAACGAATGTTTACTTTAACGTTATGAATTTTAGGGTCGAAATATTTATGTGTTATTGGGTATTGGAGTTGGATATATGACTCCCCCATTCTATCCGCCTGTCCTCAGGCGGATACATTGGGATATAGCGAGGGATTTTTCTCAGCTGTAAATATTGGAGTATCAATTTTTTTTATAATTTGGGACTCAATTTTTTCAACAATTGGGGTTTCGATTATGTCTGTGGGACCACGATTGTTATGTGATCGAAAATGCTTAATTATTAATTTTTCTGGCATTGCCTTAAACTTATAGATTAAGTATGTAATCAAACTTATTATAGTAAGTATAAAAGTGGTTAATGTAATAGTTTGAAATGCAGTATAATATTTCGTATGTTCGTTAATTATCTCTTTTGTTTGGATAAAGGAAATAGGTTCTAGCCTGGTGATATTGTTTGTTACATAAATGCTTTGGCTATAGTCAAGCAATGAATTTATTATTGATATTTCGTTTAGTTTTAAGGCACAATCGTAAATTTTTATTATGTTATTGCCTTCTATTATTAATTCGTTGTTTACGCAATTTTGATTAAGTTTAGTTTTTGGTAGATTCCATGTTACAATTATGTTTGGTTCAATGTAATTAGTTTGAAAATTCTTATATGTCGTAGTGTAATTACAAGTGGTTGGGATTTGATTTAAAATGACTATTATACATTCGTTAGTTTCTATTTGTTTTGTGTTTTTATTGAACAAAGTGTTGTTATTAAAATAGTATTTATCGTATGAATTTTCTGTCAAAATATTTTTATTCTCGTCTGGATAAGGAAGTATCTCAAAGATAGGGGTTTTTATTATTTCTTGAGGAATGTTTGAAATGATAAATATCTCGTTTGAACTTGGTTTAAGCCAGGTGGAAGTTTTTGTATTCAATAGTTTTTCCGAATTAACATGACTTAAGTGATTATGTTTTAGAAGTTTTGGGTTAAAAATTCCTAGTCTAGTGAGCTGCATGCCCATTTCTATGTCTTCAATGTATTCTGTGAAATGCTCAAAATTAAAGATTAGAACTTCTAATCTTACTGATTTTTCTTTTTCTTCCCTGAGGTTGTTTATTACTTCTAAACCTTTATTAACAATGTCTATTACGTAATTTAGTTCGTTTGCTTGTACGCTATTGCTTTCAAGATTATTTATTTTTTCTTCTAATTCATCTTTATCTTCCTGATCAAGAGTACCAAAAAGATATTTGTATATTGAACCAATTCCGTTAATTAGTCCTCGTTTATTACGTTTTACAATGTGTGTTCCATTAATTTCCCTACTTAGTTTTTCTGTTAAGTATTGAATATGGATAATGTTTTTAAATTCCTGTGCTGGTTGCATTAAATTATTATATGTAATGTCTATTAGAGTTAAATTCACTTTTAAATAATGATATTCAAAGTTTGTCGGTAAGTCCATGGTTCCTGTTTTAAATATAAAGTAACCGTTCGGTGCTTTTACTGGGTTTATGTCAATGTTTTGACTGCATGTTGATTTTAATATTAAGAATAGCATGATGCACAAAAAAGTCATCTTGAGTTGTTGACCTGTAATTAATTAATTGTCGTATTTACTTTTATTAACTTTCTTTTTCTTCTTGAATTTTGATTTGTCTTCAAAATGTTTGTCATCTAACTGATTTATTTCTCCTGTCTTTTTGAATGGATTTGTCGTTTTTGACTTTACTAATGGTGTTGAGGATCGAGTGGATTGCGTTAAATTATAAGTTTATTTTTATTAAGTGACCATACACTTTCAAGGGCAGAAAAAGGAAGAAGCCAAAAATATACAGAGTTACAAAGCTTCTTATATCGATAACCTACAAGCTTACTACAATCGATATAACCAGGGATAAATACAGGGCTGCAAACAGAAACATATGGTGTTTTCAACACCCTTCCTCAATACGATTCTGTTGCGATTTGCGGTTGCTTACATCACCGCCCCAATCTGCGTCAGCGTATCCCGTACGAGCATCTCCACACGATCGGTAGTGCAACTTAAGATCCTTCGTTGCCGCCAAATACCTCATAACATGCTTAACTGCTGCAACATGTTCACTGTGAGATTCCTTATTCTTTTGCGCTAATTTGATAACTGAATGGTAGATATCAGGTCTTGATGTTAATGCAAGCCACATCAACTCTCCGATTGTTGACTGATACATTGTCACATCCTGTATGACGCATTTCCCATCACTGCACGCCACTTGGAAACCAGCATCCAATGGAGTAGCAACTGCTCGACACACTTCCATACTATGTCTTTGAAGCATGCCTTTTATGTACTGAGCCTGATTCATCACGATACTGCCTGTATCATCATTCCGGTCTACTTGCATGCCCAAAAACTCTCGTATCGGACCCTTATCGACGCATTCGAATTTCATCGCAATCTTTGCCTTGATTGCGATCATGTCATCCATCTTTTGGCAAACTATAAGTAAATCATCTACATATATTAGTACCAAACAAAGTCTACCTTTTATATCCTGTTGATAAAGACACGGCTCGTTCTTGGAAGAAGTGAATCCAAGATCACATTATGCTGCATTCAACTTGGCATTCCACTCCCTTCCTGCTTGTTTCAATCCATATATAGCTTTATTCAGCCTCAACACCTGTTGTGAATTTGCCTTATCCACATATCCCTGAGGCTGCCTTATATAGACGACTTCGTTTAGAGCCTCATATTCCTTATCCATAGCAGTCTTCCAGAATGAAGATTGCTTACCTTGCATCGCATCATCAAATGTCTGTGGCAAATCCAGTTCCTTTACATGTAACTTGTTTACACGATTGTATATTTTCTTGGGACGTCCTGGCTTACCGGTGCGAATCAAACGTGGCCTTCCAGGACCGATCTGTCCTTCCTGCCGTATCTCTTGTTCTGGTTCTTGTTCTTCCGCTTGGCCAGATTCATCATCGCTCTGCCCTGAACTCTCATCATCGAAATCTTCAGCGCTAACAAATTCCTCATTTTCCAGATCATTTTTACTTGATTCGTCCCACCGCATTTCCAAACCTGTGACTGTTTGAGCTGGACCTGGGGATTCAACAATCGAAACCACATCATTCGGATCCTTGAACATTACATCCCGTTTCTCAACGACCTCTCGTTTTTCTTTGTCATACAACCTGTATGCTTTTGATACCAGTGAATATCCTACGAGTCGATATTCTCTGCCCTTGGCCTGAAACTTGCTTCGTCGTGTCTTATCTAATGCAACTGCTATCGATCCAAAAATGCGCATACCCTGCACATTGGGTTTCCTTCCAGTCCCTGCCTCATAAGGTGTCATACCAACTAAAGCTGCTGTTGGTGATCTGTTGCGAATGTAACACGCTGTCATTATTGCCTCTGCCCAGAGAAACTCCTGTATATCCGCGTGTACAAGCAAACATCTAGCCATCTCGACTAGCGTCCGGTTTGCTCGTTCAGCCACTTCATTCTGTTGAGGGCTATATGGAACCGTCAACTGACTCACAATTCCATGATCCTTTAAGTACCCATCAAAACGCCTGTGGATGAATTCTCGGCCGTTGTCACTTCTTATTGCTTTCAATTTTTGGCCAGTCTGTCTTTCAGCCATCTCTTTAAATTCCACGAATTTCTCGAATACTTCATCCTTCGATTTTAGACAATAAGCAAATATTCGTTTCGACATGTCGTCTATGAATGTCAAAAAATATGAACAACCGCCTAGAGAACGTTGCTTAAAAGGTCCACATACATCGGTATGTACCAATTCCAAAAGATGCTGAGCTCTATGTTCAGACGCTGACGGGAAAGGTTGAGTATGAATCTTGCTTCTCATACAAGTCACACATGGCATCTTCTCGGAAAAATCCACATTTTCCATGCCAGTCACCATCCTGCGTTTAACAATATTCATCAGACTTGAATAATTCAAATGACCATACCTGTAGTGCCAATCTTCTGCACTTATTTGTTTCGCTCCAAAGCATCGATTGCCTGTCTCATTAAACACAAAGAGCTTTCCTTGCCTCTCTGCTATTAGTACCATCTCTTCGTCTTGGCGAACCGTCGCTGACTTTTTGTCGAAAGTCACAGTGCATCGCCTATCGACTGCTCGATCAACCGACATAAAATTCGTCTCCAACCGTGGTAAGTGCAAAACATTCTCCAATTTCAGCTCACAAAATCCTGTTTGTACAAGCACGTCACGTCTGCCAACTGCTTTTATGACGTGGTTGTTGGCCAATACAACATCTTCCTCATGTGCAAGATAATTCGCAAACATACTGCGCCTGCCACATAAATGAGCCGTTGCTCCCGAATCCACACACCAGCTCGAAGCATCTAGATTTCCTGCCTGTGCCGCAGCTAGAATAGTGTACGATCGATGTTGTGAATGCCGATTTTCCTTTGGCTTTTCTTGAAACTTTGGGCAGTCCCTCTTATAGTGACCTCGTTGCCCACAACTGTAGCACTCTATATCCAGCAGAGACCTCTTCTTACGAGTTGGATTTTTTCGCACATTAGCCTGGTATGCCCGTTGCTCTTCTGGGGTTGACATTCTCTTGTTACTCCTGCGATCTCCTTCTTCCAGCAACTTAATCCTTAGACTGTCCAAAGAAGGAAGACTATCACCAGTCTCCATCGCAATAACGAAGTTTTCGTATTCCTTTGGCAAACTTGAAAGTAATATGATCACCGCTAGTTCGTCTTCTAGCTTAATATTCACTTCAGCAAGTTTGTCCTTTGTAGAGAAGAACATATTGAGATAGTCGCTCATCTTGTCCTCTTTCAAGCAACTTTTTATATAGCGACCCTCCGGACGGGTCCGCTTGGCTCATACGTTTCCTTGAGCTTATCCCATGCTTCCTTTGCTGTAGCACAATTCTTGAGGTAAACCAACTGAGACGGTCTTACACTCAGCGTTATCGTCGCCAACGCTTTCTGATTCTGTGCATCCCACGCAGCAACCTGCCTATGGAGTTCCATAATTCCGCATGGATCAACACGCTGCGCATTTGAACGGACCAAGAATCATAATTCCCCCCTCCTCCAACTTTTCTATTTGGTAAAAAGAACTCATATATTACCACGCGCCTTATGCGTGTGTCTTACCGCCCAAAAACCTGTTGGGGATCGAGTGGATTGCGTTAAATTATAAGTTCATCTTTATTAAGTGTCCATACACTTTCAAGGGCAGAAAAGGAAGAAGCCAAAAATATACAGAGTTACAAAGCATCTTATATGAATAACCTACAAGCTTAGTACAATCGATATAACCAGGGATAAATACATGGCTGCAAACAGAAACATGTGGTATTTTCAACAAATGGTGCTTGTTTAAAAATAGTGTCGATTTCGAAGTCGTGTCTATCTTCATTTAAATTGTTTATTTGATGTATTTTTTTTGTTTGGGTATTATAGTCGGGAGATCCTGCATAGATAAAAATGTCCGCTGGTGTTCGGTTAGTTGTTTTATGTCTCGTCTTATGGTTGTATACGTGGAGAATTTTTTCAAATTTGATTAAATTATCTTCAATGTCATTTTCACTATTTATAATTCTGAGTTTTTCGTTTACTGTTTTATGGAATCTTTCAACGTCTGAAATGCCGTTTTTACTTGATGTGATTTCTAACTTTACATTTTCTTCTTGTAGCCAATTTTTTAGTGCTATACACAGAAATGCTGAATCTTTGTCTGATTTTATTTCTATTGGTTTGCCCATTTCAGTGAATACTTTCATAATTGCTCTCATGGCTTCTAACCAATCTCTAGACTTTACTTCTACAAGTGTTGCAAATTTCGAGTAAATGTCAATGCATGAAAGGAATTGTAAATTGTCGATCATGTAAAAGTCCATGACGTATTTTTCTCTGATATTAAAAAGTTCTGGTGTTATTTCAAAAGTTAGTTTTGTATTTCTATTTTCTGTCTTTGCGATATTGCATACTGAGCATTCATTAATAATGTTTTGAATTATTACATCCAGGAATTGAAAAATCGGGAAAATAATATTTTTCTTTAAACAAATTAATCGTTTTTTCGATCCCTGGATGTAATAATTCTTTATGTTGTTTTAGGATTATTTCTTTAAATTGTGCAAACGTTTGAAGGTCCTCTAACTTAATGCTAGACTTCGAGGTTTTTGTATTTGCGTTTGATTGTATTATTTCGATAAAAGCTTGGAATATGGGAAAATCTTGTTCATTATTAAAATATAGTACAGTGTTCTTACTGCAAAGATATCTTATGATTATATATCTTGCGTAAGCATTGGTCATTTCTTTGTATGTTATTCTTATGTTTGTTTTATAAAAGTAAGTTGTTGTTTCTGCTTTGTCTTCTGAACCTCTAATGAATTCTATTTGCCTGTTGTAATAATTAATGGGTCTTTCAACTATTGGAATGTAGTTTTTATTATCCTCATGAGCACTATGTATTGTAGCTGCTGTGCTTTCTGTTGATCCTAAAAAGTTTTCATCTATTTTAACTCTGGAGAGGGCATCTGCTACATGGTTTTCTTTGCCAGGTAAATATTTAATTTTGTAATCAAACTCATTTAGTTTTATTTTCCATCTTTGAAGTTCTTTTATATTGTTGAGCCATACTAAAGGCTTATGGTCGCTTAGAATCTCGAACTTTCTACCGAAAAGGTATGGCCTAAAATATTTGGTTGCCCATACAATAGATAGTAATTCCTTTTCTATGGCTGAATAATTAAGTTCGTGTTCGTTAAGAGAAATAGGTCTATGGTCCTGTGAAAGAACGCACCTAAAGCTATGTTGCTAGCATCTGTGGTTAGAAAAAATGGTTTTTTGAAATCGGGATATGCAAGTATAGGATCATTCATAAGGAGATATTTTAATTTTTCAAAGGATGAAATATAATTTGGGTCGTTTATATTTATTTTAGCTCCTCTCTTTAATCCTAGAGTTAAAGGTTTTGCAATATGTGCAAAGTTGGGTATAAATTTCCGGAAGAATCCGCATAATCATAAGAATGATTTAATTTCTTTTGGAGTTTTGGGTATCGGAAATTTTTGAATTGCTTTGACTTTATCTGGGTTAGGTTTTATACCTTCTGTTGTTATTATATGACCAAAGAATGCTGTTTCCTTTTTCATAAATTAAGATTAGCTTCTCTTAGTTTGTTAAATACCTTTCTGAGTGATAGTATGTGTTCCTCCAATGAAGTGGAGTACACAATAATATCATCCAGATAAACAAGGCAATCCTTATAAATAAGGTCTTCCAAAGGATTATTCATGCATCTTTGGAATGTTGCCGGGGCATTTTTAAGACCAAATGACATAAGTGTGTATTCGTAATGGCCGTGTTTAGTTGAGAAAGCTGTTTTTGCAATAGATTCAGAATCCATTTGAATTTGATGAAATCCCTTAGCTAAATCAATGGTGCTAAAGTATTGGCATTTTCCCAGTTTGTCGAGAATTTCGTCCATGACTGGAATTGGAAATTTGTCATCTATTGTGACTTCATTTAGATTTCGATAGTCAATGACTAATCTGAATTTTTGTTTCTTGGAAGCATCTCCTTTTTTTGGAACGATCCAAATGGGTGAACAGTAGGGGGAATTCGATTTTCGAATGATACCCTGTTCAATCATTTCATTTATTTGTTTTTTGACTTCCATATCAAATGTTTGGGGATATTTGTCGTTTATAGATTGGGTCCTCATGTTTTGTATGAATAGAGTGCTTTATTGTACTCGTGAAAGTCAAATTTTCACCTTCGCGTACTGAATGTCACTGAATTCGTACAAGACTTTTTTAGTTTTGAGTTTCTTCGTTGTTTAAATGGTCGAGTCTATACTCATTGCTTTCTATTATTTCGTTTTCAATCGCAAAATTTGTTTCCGGGTCCCTTTCTGTGGGTGGGTCCAAAACTTCTATGTTTTGTTCTTCTTCTATTTCTTCAACATCTCTAAAATAAAATGTATAGTTTCCTAATTTTGCGTATTCTTCTTTTAGGAAAGTTCTGCCTATCAACATGTCGTATTTATTTGAAAATTTATGGATATAAAATTTTTCTTCTGTCGGACAAAGTTTGCTGGGTGCAAGGAAAATAATTTCTTTTAGTTCTACTGCTCCTTCAATCATGTGAATTTTGGAATCTCCTAAATAGGTTTTGAAATTAAAAAAGTTTTCGGACATTATATTAATTGAAGAGCCTGAGTCGACTACACATCTCAAAGGTTTATTGTTCATCATTATTCTGATAAAGGACTTGTCTATATCTCTTCTTCTGATTGATCCGAGGCATTCTGATGAAAATTTTCGGATGTGTCCATTTTGCTAATTCCACTATTACTTTCTCTTTGCCTTTTTGTAGGCTGGTTTGCTACATTATTTTTTGGATAAATACTTTGCTGTTGATTATTCATTGGATTTTGAGCCCTGTCAATATTAAATATTTGTTGAAATTCTTGGAATAGTTTTTGGTTTTGTGTTGTATCTGATTGTTTTGTTTGAGACGGAGTTGTACTATTGGGTACAAAAGATTTTCCACTTTTATGGTTTTGATTTTGGCTTTGATTTGATTTTCTCATTTCTGTTATACTATCCTCGTATAACCCTTCTCTTTGAGCTACTTGCTTCAACTTGCTGACTGTGGTTATATCGTATCTAGCTAACGTCATAAATAATCTATCGGGTAATTTTTTGTTTATTACATCTTGTTCACGCCACCGGGTGAACAGCAGTGAGCGGAGAAGAGCAGTGAAGAGTGAGGAGGGTTTTTTGATCCTCGGCATCTACGGTCACACCAAGAGGGGTGACTGGGTTTTTTCCAATGGGCATCGCCATTATTCTGAATCGAGATTTTCACCCGAACACCCGTTCATCTCCTTTATCTTTTACTTTGCGATTTGTCACTTTTTCAAACCGAACCATTTCGTGTGTGTGTCGGTATACCTTGTGAATTAAATAAAGCAAACATGGAATTAAAACGAAGTTTTTCGCGCGTTTTAATCATTCTACTCACGTACGAGACCCTGAAGATATTGGCACCCGCCAACCACTTGAGACTATATCGGGTCCTTCCGCCCCTCCACAAACATTGGTCCTTCGAGCCGGATATCCTTCCGCTCCTCCAGCTTGCATCGGCGGAATTCCTGATAAGTACAAAAATTTCATTATTCGTTTCATTTGCCCCTACATACTAATAAAAGTGTGAGGTTTTCCCGCTTCTCCATAGCGACCTACACACTTTTACATATTGTATGTACATACCTGACCTGTTCCAAGGGTCCATGGTAGTTCCTAATCCTTAGCGTGTTTGTCCAACGTTCTCGTTTCACATTACATTTCCATTTTTATTTATATTGTTTCCCCGCACTTGTCCAAATCCACCTCTTTTACATATGCTTTCACATGTACATGTAATTTCCACAGCTGTTTGCCAAGTCCGCGTAAAGGGTTAAAAAACAAAAAAAAATATTAAAGTGTTATAAAAAATAGAAAAAGTAATAGTCCAAGTGTTCACCGCGTTTTCTTATGTGTTGAAATAATTATTTTTAATGCCAAACTAATTTCCGCACCCTCGTAGCTACGTACATACACACATCGTCATCTGTTGATGTACGCGCATATGTACATATCCATGTACATATAATCCCTTCACACATTTACAACAACACAAAAGGCCAAAAATATTGTTTTTTTTTTAATAGCACTTAGCGTATGCACCGCGATTTCTTGCGCGTTCGAAACGTCTTTGGCGTCTTTGGAAACCGGTGCACTTGCTTACATATGTACATACATACTTGCATAGTCATACATTGCACATATGTACATATCCACAACACATAATCCATTTCGGTGTCGCGCATTGATTTAACACCACCCCACCTCCAATTAAATGACAATTACTTACGTTATTTTTGTTGTGAACAACGCGTGTGCACACATATCTATATACTCACCTGTGTACTTATGCATGTACGTACATACATAGATCAAGCATTTGTCCACATGCATTGATCGTTTGGTTTGTTTGCCTTCGCGCACAACACTCGCGGTGTGTAAAAGCGTTCGTTTGTTCTTGGTTTTCTCTTTTTTTGCACAACCACAAAAAAAATTATTAACATAATTAAACAACAACATCAAAATATAAACAACGGCCGACAGCTGTTTTCGGAGTAGTGGTGACACGTGAGTCGAGTCGTGATATCGATAAGCGGCTCAAGCGCGCCAAATTCAAATCACATTATTTCCGATTCCCTTTTTTCGCCTAATTATATATCCGCCCATATTTATAAATAAATACATATATATTTTTTCCAGCACTATCGTGCCCACATTTATATATCCGTCCATATGTATAAATCTTTTATATAATTTTTCCGGCCAACTTTTTGCGCTCATATATGTATCCGCCCATATTTATAAATAAATACATATATAATTTTTCCAGCACTATCGTGCCCACATTTATATATCCGTCCATATTTATAAATCATTTATATAATTTTTCCGGCCAACTTTTTGCGCGCATCTATGTATCCGCCCATATTTATAAATAAATACATATATATTTTTTCCAGCACTATCGGGCCCATATTTATATATCCGCCCATATTTATAAATAAATACATATATATTTTTTCCAGCACTATCGGGCCCATATTTATATATCCGTCCATATTTATAAATTATATATATATAATTTTTTCCGGCCAGTATTTTGCGCACATATTTTGTTATGTTTTGCAATATGTGCAAAGTTGGGTATAAATTTCCTGAAGAATCCGCATAATCCTAAGAATGATTTAATTTCTTTTGGAGTTTTGGGTATCGGAAAATTTTGAATTGCTTTGACTTTATCTGGGTTAGGTTTTATACCTTCTGTTGTTATTATATGACCAAGGAATGCTGTTTCCTTTTTCATAAATTCGCATTTGTAGAGTTGGAGTTTAAGATTAGCTTCTCTTAGTTTGTTAAATACCTTTCTGAGTGATAGTATGTGTTCCTCCAATGAAGTGGAGTACACAATGATGTCATCCAGATAAACAAGGCAATCCTTATAAATAAGGTCTTCCAAAAGATTATTCATGCATCTTTGGAATGTTGCCGGGGCATTTTTAAGATCAAATGGCATACATGTGTATTCGTAATGGCCATGTTTAGTTGAGTTGAGTCGTACAAGACCTTTTTTAGTTTTTGAGTTTCTTCGTTGTTTAAATGGTCGAGTCTATACTCATTGCTTTCTATTATTTCGTTTTCAATCGCAAAATTTGTTTCCGGGTCCCTTTCTGTGGGTGGGTCCAAAACTTCTATGTTTTGTTCTTCTTCTATTTCTTCAACATCTCTAAAATAAAATGTATAGTTTCCTAATTTTGCGTATTCTTCTTCATAATTTATTTGTGCTTTGCAGGCTTTTAGGAAAGTTCTGCCTATCAACATGTATTTATTTGAAAATTTATGGATATAAAATTTTTGTTCTGTCGGACAAAGTTTGCTGGGTGCAAGGAAAATAATTTCTTTTAGTTCTACTGCTCCTTCAATCATGTGAATTTTGGAATCTCCTAAATAGGTTTTAAAATTAAAAAAGTTTTCGGACATTATATTAATTGAAGAGCCTGAGTCGACTACACATCTCAAAGGTTTTTAGTTCATCGTTATTCTGATGAAGAACTTGTCTCTATCTCTTCTTCCGATTGTTCCGAGGCATTCTGACGAAAATTTTCTGATGTGTCCATTTTGCTAATTCCACTATTACTTACTCTTTGCCTTTTTGTAGGCTGGTTTGCTACATTATTTTTTGGATAAATACTTTGCTGTTGATTATTCATTGGATTTTGAGCCCTGTCAATATTAAATATTTGTTGAAATTCTTGGAATAGTTTTTGGTTTTGTGTTGTATCTGATTGTTTGTTTGAGACGGAGTTGTACTATTGGGTACAAAAGATTTTCCACTTTTATGGTTTTGATTTTGGCTTTGATTTGATTTTCTCATTTCTGTTATACTATCCTCGTATAACCCTTCTCTTTGAGCTACTTGCTTCAACTTGCTGACTGTGGTTATATCGTATCTAGCTAACGTCATAAATAATCTATCGGGTAATTTTTTGTTTATTACATCTTGTTCACGCCACCGGGTGAACAGCAGTGAGCGGAGAAGAGCAGTGAAGAGTGAGGAGGGTTTTTTGATCCTCGGCATCTACGGTCACACCAGGAGGGGTGACTGGGTTTTTTCCAATGGGCATCGCCATTATTCTGAATCGAGATTTTCACCCGAACACCCGTTCATCTCCTTTATCTTTTACTTTGCGATTTGTCACTTTTTCAAACCGAACCATTTCGTGTGTGTGTCGGTATACCTTGTGAATTAAATAAAATTAAAAAAAAAAAAAAAAGAATTAAAACGAAGTTTTTCGCGCGTTTTAATCATTCTACTCACGTACGAGACCCTGAAGATATTGGCACCCGCCAACCACTTGAGACTATATCGGGTCCTTCCGCCCCTCCACAAACATTGGTCCTTCGAGCCGGATATCCTTCCGCTCCTCCAGCTTGCATCGGCGGAATTCCTGATAAGTACAAAAATTTCATTATTCGTTTCATTTGCCCCTACATACTAATAAAAGTGTGAGGTTTTCCCGCTTCTCCATAGCGACCTACACACTTTTACATATTGTATGTACATACCTGACCTGTTCCAAGGGTCCATGGTAGTTCCTAATCCTTAGCGTGTTTGTCCAACGTTCTCGTTTCACATTACATTTCCATTTTTATTTATATTGTTTCCCCGCACTTGTCCAAATCCACCTCTTTTACATATGCATTCACATGTACATGTAATTTCCACAGCTGTTTGCCAAGTCCGCGTAAAGGGTTAAAAAACAAAAAAAATATTAAAGTGTTATAAAAAATAGAAAAAAGTAATAGTCCAAGTGTTCACCGCGTTTTCTTATGTGTTGAAATAATTATTTTTAATGCCAAACTAATTTCCGCACGCGCGTAGCTACGTACATACACACATCGTCATCTGTTGATGTACGCGCATATGTACATATCCATGTACATATAATCCCTTCACACATTTACAACAACACAAAAGGCCAAAAAATATTGTTTTTTTTTTAATAGCACTTAGCGTATGCACCGCGATTTCTTGCGCGTTCGAATTAGGTGCGAAATTAATTCCTCACGCGCGTCTTTGGAAACCGGTGCACTTGCTTACATATGTATACATACTTGCATAGTCATACATTGCACATATGTACATATCCACAACACATAATCCATTTCGGTGTCGCGCATTGATTTAACACCACCCCACCTCCAATTAAATGACAATTACTTACGTTATTTTTGTTGTGAACAACGCGTGTGCACACATATCTATATACTCACCTGTGTACTTATGCATGTACGTACATACATAGATCAAGCATTTGTCCACATGCATTGATCGTTTGGTTTGTTTGCCTTCGCGCACAACACTCGCGGTGTGTAAAGCGTTCGTTTGTTCTTGGTTTTCTCTTTTTTTGCACAACCACAAAAAAAATTATTAACATAATTAAACAACAACATCAAAATATAAACAATGGCCGACAGCTGTTTTCGGAGTAGTGGTGACACGTGAGTCGAGTCGTGATATCGATAGGCGGCTCAAGCGCGCCAAATTCAAATCACATTATTTCCGATTCCCTTTTTTCGCCTAATTATATATCCGCCCATATTTATAAATAAATACATATATATTTTTTCCAGCACTATCGTGCCCACATTTATATATCCGTCCATATGTATAAATCTTTTATATAATTTTTCCGGCCAACTTGTTGCGCTCATATATGTATCCGCCCATATTTATAAATAAATACATATATAATTTTTCCAGCACTATCGTGCCCACATTTATATATCCGTCCATATTTATAAATCATTTATATAATTTTTACGGCCAACTTTTTGCGCGCATCTATGTATCCGCCCATATTTATAAATAAATACATATATATTTTTTCCAGCACTATCGGGCCCATATTTATATATCCGCCCATATTTATAAATAAATACATATATATTTTTTCCAGCACTATCGGGCCCATATTTATATATCCGTCCATATTTATAAATTATATATATATAATTTTTCCGGCCAGTATTTTGCGCACATATATATATCCGCCCATATTTATAAATAAATACATATATATTTTTTCCAGCACTATCGGGCCCATATTTATATATCCGCCCATATTTATAAATAAATACATATATATTTTTTCCAGCACTATCGGGCCCATATTTATATGGGCCCGTCCATATTTATAAATTATATATATATAATTTTTTCCGGCCAGTATTTTGCGCACATATTTTGTTATGTTTTGCAATATGTGCAAAGTTGGGTATAAATTTCCTGAATATCCGCATAATCCTAAGAATGATTTAATTTCTTTTGGAGTTTTGGGTATCGGAAAATTTTGAATTGCTTTGACTTTATCTGGGTTAGGTTTTATACCTTCTGTTGTTATTATATGACCAAGGAATGCTGTTTCCTTTTTCATAAATTCGCATTTGTAGAGTTGGAGTTTAAGATTAGCTTCTCTTAGTTTGTTAAATACCTTTCTGAGTGATAGTATGTGTTCCTCCAATGAAGTGGAGTACACAATGATGTCATCCAGATAAACAAGGCAATCCTTATAAATAAGGTCTTCCAAAAGATTATTCATGCATCTTTGGAATGTTGCCGGGGCATTTTTAAGACCAAATGGCATACATGTGTATTCGTAATGGCCATGTTTAGTTGAGTTGAGTCGTACAAGACCTTTTTTAGTTTTCGAGTTTCTTCGTTGTTTAAATGGTCGAGTCTATACTCATTGCTTTCTATTATTTCGTTTTCAATCGCAAATTTGTTTCCGGGTCCCTTTCTGTGGGTGGGTCCAAAACTTCTATGTTTTGTTCTTCTTCTATTTCTTCAACATCTCTAAAATAAAATGTATAGTTTCCTAATTTTGCGTATTCTTCTTCATAATTTATTTGTGCTTTGCAGGCTTTTAGGAAAGTTCTGCCTATCAACATGTATTTATTTGAAAATTTATGGATATAAAATTTTTGTTCTGTCGGACAAAGTTTGCTGGGTGCAAGGAAAATAATTTCTTTTAGTTCTACTGCTCCTTCAATCATGTGAATTTTGGAATCTCCTAAATAGGTTTTAAAATTAAAAAAGTTTTCGGACATTATATTAATTGAAGAGCCTGAGACGACTACACATCTCAAAGGTTTTTAGTTCATCGTTATTCTGATGAAGGACTTGTCTCTATCTCTTCTTCCGATTGTTCCGAGGCATTCTGACGAAAATTTTCTGATGTGTCCATTTTGCTAATTCCACTATTACTTACTCTTTGCCTTTTTGTAGGCTGGTTTGCTACATTATTTTTTGGATAAATACTTTGCTGTTGATTATTCATTGGATTTTGAGCCCTGTCAATATTAAATATTTGTTGAAATTCTTGGAATAGTTTTTGGTTTTGTGTTGTATCTGATTGTTTTGTTTGAGACGGAGTTGTACTATTGGGTACAAAAGATTTCCACTTTTATGGTTTTGATTTTGGCTTTGATTTGATTTTCTCATTTCTGTTATACTATCCTCGTATAACCCTTCTCTTTGAGCTACTTGCTTCAACTTGCTGACTGTGGTTATATCGTATCTAGCTAACGTCATAAATAATCTATCGGGTAATTTTTTGTTTATTACATCTTGTTCACGCCACCGGGTGAACAGCAGTGAGCGGCGAAGAGCAGTGAAGAGTGAGGAGGGTTTTTTGATCCTCGGCATCTACGGTCACACCAGGAGGGGTGACTGGGTTTTTTCCAATGGGCATCGCCATTATTCTGAATCGAGATTTTCACCCGAACACCCGTTCATCTCCTTTATCTTTTACTTTGCGATTTGTCACTTTTTCAAACCGAACCATTTCGTGTGTGTGTCGGTATACCTTGTGAATTAAATAAAGCAAACATAGAATTAAAACGAAGTTTTTCGCGCGTTTTAATCATTCTACTCACGTACGAGACCCTGAAGATATTGGCACCCGCCAACCACTTGAGACTATATCGGGTCCTTCCGCCCCTCCACAAACATTGGTCCTTCGAGCCGGATATCCTTCCGCTCCTCCAGCTTGCATCGGCGGAATTCCTGATAAGTACAAAAATTTCATTATTCGTTTCATTTGCCCCTACATACTAATAAAAGTGTGAGGTTTTCCCGCTTCTCCATAGCGACCTACACACTTTTACATATTGTATGTACATACCTCACCTGTTCCAAGGGTCCATGGTAGTTCCTAATCCTTAGCGTGTTTGTCCAACGTTCTCGTTTCACATTACATTTCCATTTTTATTTATATTGTTTCCCCGCACTTGTCCAAATCCACCTCTTTTACATATGCATTCACATGTACATGTAATTTCCACAGCTGTTTGCCAAGTCCGCGTAAAGGGTTAAAAACAAAAAAGAATATTAAAGTGTTATAAAAAATAGAAAAAAGTAATAGTCCAAGTGTTCACCCGCGTTTTCTTATGTGTTGAAATAATTATTTTTAATGCCAAACTAATTTCCGCACGCGCGTAGCTACGTACATACACACATCGTCATCTGTTGATGTACGCGCATATGTACATATCCATGTACATATAATCCCTTCACACATTTACAACAACACAAAAGGCCAAAAATATTGTTTTTTTTTAATAGCACTTAGCGTATGCACCGCGATTTCTTGCGCGTTCGAATTAGGTGCGAAATTAATTCCTCACGCGCGTCTTTGGAAACCGGTGCACTTGCTTACATATGTACATACATACTTGCATAGTCATACATTGCACATATGTACATATCCACAACACATAATCCATTTCGGTGTCGCGCATTGATTTAACACCACCCCACCTCCAATTAAATGACAATTACTTACGTTATTTTTGTTGTGAACAACGCGTGTGCACACATATCTATATACTCACCTGTGTACTTATGCATGTACGTACATACATAGATCAAGCATTTGTCCACATGCATTGATCGTTTGGTTTGTTTGCCTTCGCGCACAACACTCGCGGTGTGTAAAAGCGTTCGTTTGTTCTTGGTTTTCTCTTTTTTTGCACAACCACAAAAAAAATTATTAACATAATTAAACAACAACATCAAAATATAAACAACGGCCGACAGCTGTTTTTGGAGTAGTGGTGACACGTGAGTCGAGTCGTGATATCGATAGGCGGCTCAAGCGCGCCAAATTCAAATCACATTATTTCCGATTCCCTTTTTTCGCCTAATTATATATCCGCCCATATTTATAAATAAATACATATATATTTTTTCCAGCACTATCGTGCCCACATTTATATATCCGTCCATATGTATAAATCTTTTATATAATTTTTCCGGCCAACTTGTTGCGCTCATATATGTATCCGCCCATATTTATAAATAAATACATATATAATTTTTCCAGCACTATCGTGCCCACATTTATATATCCGTCCATATTTATAAATCATTTATATAATTTTTACGGCCAACTTTTTGCGCGCATCTATGTATCCGCCCATATTTATAAATAAATACATATATATTTTTTCCAGCACTATCGGGCCCATATTTATATATCCGCCCATATTTATAAATAAATACATATATATTTTTTCCAGCACTATCGGGCCCATATTTATATATCCGTCCATATTTATAAATTATATATATATAATTTTTTCCGGCCAGTATTTTGCGCACATATATATATCCGCCCATATTTATAAATAAATACATATATATTTTTTCCAGCACTATCGGGCCCATATTTATATATCCATTCATATTCAAAAATTATAAATATATTTTTTCCGGCCAGCCTTTTGCGCTCATATATATATCCGCCCATATTTATAAATAAATACATATATATTTTTTCCAGCACTATCGGGCCCATATTTATATATCCATTCATATTCAAAAATTATAAATATATTTCTTCCGGCCAGCCTTTTGCGCTCATATATATATCCGCCCATATTTATAAATAAATACATATATATATTTTTTCCAGCACTATCGGGCCCATATTTATACATCCGTCCATATTTATAAATTATATATATAATTTTTCCGGCCAGTATTGTGCGCACATATATATATCCAGATCCAGATTTATACAAAAACGTATTTTCTTTTATCCTATCCATCTTTATTTATATATTTCCTCCGTGTTTTGTTTTATACGTACTCCCAGCGTTACTTACGAATCCATACAAACTTGTTTTGTAATCATTTAGCTTTGTCTACGTGCAAGTTTTGATCCGCACTCGTGCGTTCGTATATTGTTCCGCATCTATCCCCATTAAAAGGGCTCCATTTCCGAGCCGCACGCGAGATAATTCTCCCGCAATCCTGCGGTGCACAGTGAGAAAGCTCTTGCGTCCTCATACAGTCCACTTCTCATTTCCTGTGGTTTTTTTCAAAACAAAAAAAAAAACCCACAAACTCGGTGTTCGACGGTAAGGTCGTCCCCTGAGTATGTCCACGGAGCCGTCCAAGACTGCGCCGAAGTCTAACGGTCTTTCGTCTCCCTCTTCAACTCCGGAGAAGGTTCGGCCTCCGATAACTCCGGCGACCGTGAAGCGTACGGATATTTCGCGCAAGTTCTCGTCTGTTCGCAGCCGCATCGAATCCCCAAGATCTCGTCCGTCTTCGTCCAGCCTCCCTCAGGGTCGCAGATTCTCGGTTAAAGACTCGAGTGAACACAAAGGTCGTTCCAAGCTTTCAACCCAGACCCAGATCCCGCACGTTGTTGTGACGCACTGTTCTGACGCTCCCGTCACCCGATCCGTATCACAACAGCGCAGAGAACACTCCAGAATGTCCCTCTCCGATTTCATTCTGGCGTGCGACGCATTGACTCTGTTCGAAGCTCGGCAGAGTGAAGCTCTAACTTCTGAAGTGCCCTTGTTTTCCATTAAAATGCACTTAGAGCAGCTCAAATCGCTTTGGTCAACTGTCGAGATGGAACACTCCCGTTGTCACAAGGCCTTGACAGTCCAAACCGACGAGGAAAGCTTGGCAAACATAAGCCGCATCAAGGCGAAGCACGAATACGCTTATGCGGCGTATGTGCGATGCGGGACGTTGTTCGGAGAACGCATCGAACAGCTCTCGGCACAGATGACGAGTCTTATGCGTCAGCCAACCGCTCCGTCGAGGCCGGCGGGGCATAGAGTTCCTCCGTGTGAGGTGGAGACATTTGATGGCGACAGCCTAGCATGGCCCACATTCCGCGATTTGTTCGCCGCCATTTATATCGCCAACCCGTACTTGTCACAAGTGGAGAAGCTCTATCACCTGAACACCAAGACGCGAGGGGAAGCGAGAACCATCGTAGCTAAGTCCCCCCTGACGAATGAGGGTTTCCAGGCCGCGTGGGAGAACCTCACCGCACGGTACGAAAATAGCCGTCTGCTTGTCATGACTCAAGCCAGACAACTCCTTCAGATTCCCGCGGTGGCACAAGAGTCGGGCAAATCCTTGCGAGAGCTGCAGACTGCGTTTCAAGGGTGTCTTACCGCGCTTGAGCGTTCGGGTGTTAGTACGGAGAATTGGGATGTCTTACTTATCGCCATCTGCACTAGCAAATTGCCGAAGGCCACAATCCTCCTGTGGGAGCAATCAGTGCCAAATAAGACTGTCGTCTCAAATTGGTCCGATTTGAACCAATTTCTTACCGATCGGTATCGTGTCCTGGATGCCACCGAAGAACATAAGTCGGGCCCAAGTGTGCAAGCCATTCCCTTTGGCCCCCGCAAATCCTCTGCAACGATGAAGGTCTTCTTGTAAGCTGTGCCATCGGGAGAATCACCCTATACGGCTCTGCCCTAGTTTTCTTGATATGCCTGTTCACAGGCGGCTGGAAACCATTACACAGCAGGGACTTTGTCTGAACTGTTTTGCCCGCGTCATCAAGTGAAGGGCTGCTCCAGTGCGCATATTGCCATACCTGCAAGGAACGTCATCATACGCTGTTGCATCCTAGTGATGTGTCCGTGTCCTTGCCGTCCGCTGCGCAAGTACCACCATCCAGCGCCACAGAGGGTCCGTCCACGAGCAACCAGCTCACAAATGCTCAAAGTTATTTTGCATCTACCCCAGGCAGAGGCCTTTTAGGCACTGCGATTGTCACTCTGCACCATCGTGGTGTGGATCACCATATTCGGGCGTTGATCGACTCTGGGCCGATTCAACTTTTCTCTCCGAGCGTGTCTTCAGCATGGTCCAGCCCCCCTTCTACCCAGTAGACGCTGCGGTTACTGGCATGGGCCAGAGTGATGGAGGCTGCGCCGACAAGGTGTGTCTGCTAATGCTGTCTCCCCCGTGTGACAGACTGAACAAGATCGAGGTCTCCGCCCTGGTCGTATCCAAATTGTCAGGGGCCATTCCAACAGCTCCATTCCTTAATACGGTTCCGACGCAGTGCCTCGATCGCCCCCTGGCTGACCCGTACTACAACAAGCCCGCGCCTATTGACATGATTATCGGTGTTGACCTGTTTCCCCACATCCTCGGAGAACGGATCAAAAAGGATATTGGTGATGTAGATGGCAGATGTATCGACAAATCCGAGTCGACCCCAGGCATACCCCCTTTCAGCGAATCCTCTACCGAAACCGCTGCGGCAATATTCAGGATTATGAGTTACAAACTGTCACGTTTGGGGTTAACTGCGCGCCATTCTTGGCGATCCGAGTCCTTTTACAACTGGCACAAGACGTGCAAGCGATGTATCCTCAGGCGAGCGAGATCCTTCGGAACTACATGTATGTTGATGATGTCCTTGCCGGCGCTCACACTGAAGCCGACGCCCGTCTCGCCATACGAGAGCTTCAAGCGACCCTCCAATCTGCGGGCTTCCCGCTTCGGAAGTGGACTTCCAATAAGAAGGAAGTACTTCAAGCCATTCCGAGAGAGCACCTGCTGCGAGAGGACTTTCTCGAGCTGGAAGACGCGAGCACTGCAAAAACCTTGGGCATCCGCTGGCAAGCTGCCGAAGACGTCTTCTACTTCACCGTAGCGGACCCCCCCTTGAAGGAGTCGATCACCAAGAGGCAGGTTCTGTCCCATATCGCTAAACTCTTTGACCCCGCTGGTTGGCTAGCCCCATTTGTCATCCGAGCGAAGATATTCATGCAACAAATCTGGCTTACCGAACTGGGCTGGGATGATGTTCTGCCGCCTCTCCTGCTGCAGCAATGGCACGAATTCCTGCAGGATTACCCAGGCCTCAGTCGACTCCGCATTCCCCGTTGGCTAAACACCAGCGATAAGCTCTCGTGGGAGCTTCATGGCTTCTGTGACGCGTCACAGAAAGCGTATGGAGCAGCCCTATATGTGCGGGTTCGGTGCGGCGATCAAGTAGACGTCCATTTATTAACTGCTAAGACCCGTGTAGCTCCAGTCAAAACAGTCTCGCTGCCTCGGCTGGAGTTGTGCGGAGCGGTTTTGCTAGCCGATCTCTGGGCGTCGATCGTTCCTGAACTCCCAATCCCACCTGCAACCTCCCAGTTTTGGACCGACTCTACCATCGTGTTGGCTTGGCTCAATAAACCCCCGTGCAGTTGGTCCACCTTCGTGGCCAATCGGGTATCCAGCATCTCCAAAAGCACCAGTGGCCAAAGCTGGTCACATGTGCGCTCCGAGGACAACCCCGCTGATCTGGCGAGCCGTGGGGTCTCCGCGGACGAGTTATCGGCCAGCAGACTCTGGTGGCATGGGCCGGACTGGCTCCAGCGAGCCCCCGAGTATTGGCCAACTCCCCATAACGAACTCCCAGACACCCAGCTGGAGCAACGAGTCCAGTGCCACACCACCGCGACCACCCTACTCGAGGACGCCAGCGAACGTTTCTCGGATTATGGTAGGGCATTACGAGTCATCGCGTACATCCTACGCTTCGCCACCAAAAGGATTTCGACGCCTTCCACGGTTCACCTCACCAATGACGAACTTCTCTCCGCCGAGCGCGCCTTGATTCGGACCTCTCAGCGTCGGGAATACCTCGCGGAGATACGGGCCCTGGGGGAAGGGCGACCCCTGCCATCATCCAGCACGCTACTCAATCTGAATCCATTTCTCGACCAGCATGGGTTACTCCGCTCCTGCGGACGACTCCGGGCCGCTGAGTCCCTCCGATATGATGAACGTCACCCTATTCTCCTCCCCTATAGTACTCATTTCACTCGCCTGCTTGTGGAATTCGCCCACCGCATCACGTTGCATGGCGGCAATCAACTGATGGTGCGGTATCTGCGCACCAAATTCTGGATCCCACGGATCAAGAACATGGTGAAGTCCCACATCAAGGGGTGCAAAGTCTGCATCGTTCTCTCGAGGCCCTTCACCCACACGGGCATTGATTTCGCAGGGCCGTTCGAGATCAAGAATTACACCGGGCGTGCGTGTCTCATAACTAAGGGTTATGTCTGCGTCTTTGTGTGTTTCAGCACGAAGGCAATCCATCTCGAGGCTACCTCCGACCTCACCACTGAAAGATTTCTTGCAGCCTTCTCTCGGTTTGTCGCACGGAGACAATGCCCACAGCGCATTTACTCCGACAATGGCAAAACCTTCGTAGGGGCCTCAAAGGCGCTCGAACAAGATTTCCTGAACGCCACCAAGCTTGATATAATGAAGGCATTTCCCCAGCACATTTTATCCTGGCAGTTCATTCCGCCAAGCGCGCCCCATATGGGAGGACTGTGGGAAGCAGGGGTCAAAAGTTTTAAGACCCTGTTTTACAAGTCCTCGTCCACTTTCAAATACACCTTCGAGGAACTTTCCACTCTCCTGTGTAGGATCGAAGCGTGCCTAAACTCCAGGCCAATCTCTCCCATGAGCGAGGATCCAGAGGACCTGCTGGCCCTAAGCCCGGGACATTTCCTGATTGGAGGACCGCTCTTATCCATTGCGGAACCGGAAATTCTGGTCGAGCCTATGTCACTGATCAACCGATGGCAGCGACTGAAGGCAATCCACCAGGCTTTCTGCCGCCGCTGGAAGAGTGAGTACCTCAAGGAGCTTCACAAACGGAACAAGTGGAAATCACCGACTCGCAGCATCCAGACCGGCGACCTCGTGATCGTGTCCGAAGATCATCTCCCCTCCAACGAGTGGCGCTTAGGGCGAATTGAGCGCACTTTGCCCGGGGCTGACGGTCTCGTCCGAGTGGCTGATGTCACCACCGCGCGTGGGTCTATCCGAAGACCCGTAGCGAAGCTTATTCTGTTGCAAGACAGCAGGAGTCCTGAGCCTAAAACCTTATCGTGACTCCCAATCCCTCTATGTTCCCTCCTAATGTCCTCGTCTCCGTGCATGTTGTTCGTTCCCGCGCATAGACTAATCCACTCCCCCTACGTAATTTCTTTCGTTACAGTTCGTTCAGCTCGCCCCTTTCTAGCGACATGGCCCCCACACGTCTGCCGCACCACCGCAGCAAACGAGCTGCTCCGCAGGGCATGAACGTGTACCGATGCCGGGTCTGTCGGGGGTTCATGCACTCCGGCAGTGTCAGCGCTTCCTGAACCTCCGAGGGGAAAAACGGCTCCGGGCGGTGCTGATCAACAAGTATTGTCACAATTGCTTGGCACACGAGCATTCATCCGACGCGTGCCGGACTCGCCATGGTTGCCGACGATGCGGGCAAAGGCACCATACCCTGCTCCACATGGCCGACCAACCGCCGAGACAACGTGCCTCCGCCCGGCGTCGCAGCCAATCACCCCCCTCCGGGCGTGCTGCACCGCCGCTACAACCCTGTTCCCGATCATCGTCCGACCGCTCCGCTTCCCCAGAAGGCGCACCCGAAATCTCTCTATCCTCCCTACTCCACGCCAGGACGACGACTGTCCTGCCAACCGCAGTTCTCCGGTTGGGCAATGGCTCGAAATCCTTCGAGACCCGCGTCCTTCTCGATGCGTGTGAACACCCGTTCATCTCCTTTATCTTTTACTTTGCGATTTGTCACTTTTCAAACCAAACCATTTCGTGTGTGTGTCGGTATACCTTGTGAATTAAATAAAGCAAACATAGAATTAAAACGAAGTTTTTCGCGCGTTTTAATCATTCTACTCACGTACGAGACCCTGAAGATATTGGCACCCGCCAACCACTTGAGACTATATCGGGTCCTTCCGCCCCTCCACAAACACATCTTTTATAGTGTTATTTAAAGCATTTGTATAAAGAGCGGTGTTATTTGCATCGTTTTCTAGACTTAATTTGTTTGTGATAATATAGGACTTATCTTCTAATTCTGTTACAAACAAACGAAGATTTCCTGCATAGTTGGTGTTGTAGAGGCGTCGAAGAAGTTCCTCACAGGGGGTCTGCGTCTTTAATTCATTGATGAGGAGTGTCCTTAGTTCCGGCCAGGTGTTGGCTTGTCCAATTTGTGAGAGCCGTTGTGCTTCTCCAGTGAGCTGCATCTCGATTGCACTGAACAATATGTTATGTTGCCTTATATCATGAGTTGGATATAGGTGCATAATGAAATCTATCCTTCTTATGAATGACGCCAGATTCTCTGGAGCTCCATCATAATTTGCCACCTGTCTTAACCAAGACAGTGCTTGATTGAGGTGGGCTTCGGTGAGTTCTACAGCCATTTTGTTTCTTTTTTTTTTGTTTTAGTGGTGTTTTGTTTTTTTTTTTGATTTTCTGGGTTTTAGTGATGTTTTGTTTTGTTGATTTTCTGGGTTTTTTGTGGTGTTTTGTTTTGTTAATTTTCTGGGTTTTAGCTATGTTTTATTTTGGATTATGGTTTTTTGTTCGCACACAAGTTGGCGTTTTTGTTCCTCAATTGGATTTAATGGTTGTAACACACAGTTGATATTTTCGCGCACAGTTGGCGTAAATATTTTTTTTTGGTTGCAACACACAGTTGATATTTCCTCGCAAAGTTGGCAGAATATACCGCTTGCCGTGACCGCTAGTTAGTTGGTTTTTTTTACTTTTTCAAATTGAAATAAATGCCTAACGGAAAATTTAGTTTAGATCAAACACACTTATAAAACTACCCACACAAATTATTGTTAATGCTGATATTATATAAGTGGGATACGAAAACAACATATAAATCCCTTTTGCCCGAAGGTATACCATCAAAGGCAGCGATGTGTAAAAATTGTCAAAATATATTATATGATGTTTGAAAATTTCAACAGTTTTCATCAAGCGTACAACTATGTTGGCTGACGCACCGATATCAGGGTAATATCGCATTATCACCTGCGCCGCTATATACTTCAAATCGGTAGGTATATCCACAAGAATCATATAGGACAAATAATTTAATACCCCACTTGTGATGAATATCATCCATTGTTATCTTAAACTTGTTGGCAATATTGTCCTTTAAGGCTACGCACATTGTTTCCTCGACGATCATACTTATAATGTCCGAGTTTAAAAAATAACAAAATAGTTGAAACGGAGTTTTCAGATCTGTTATTTGGATGGCAACGAAGAGTCGCCTTGAAAAGCAAGATTGTTTATGTGCAATTTCATAGATTGCTGTCACCACATAACTTTACTAAGTTCCTTTATAATTGATTCGATACCTATTCATAAATAAATTAATGAGTTGTATTACAAATCAAAGTAATGATTTGCTTACCAAGCCCATTAAAGCCACCAGAAGACGGTAAAGATACAGGTGTTGCTCCTTCAATAACTGGCAATGGTGATCGAAGCCTCTTACGAGTTTTTCGGGAAGGCTCATGGCTCTGCACAGTATTTTCATTGTTTTAAATATTACTGCACATTAGGGATACAGTAGAGACATCTTCTAATGCAGTGTTAAGTGCCTCTGCCACGTCTTCATCCTCGTCGTCACTCGAAATACTCGACATGTCCACATCCGACGGGACCGATTCGAACAACTCCAGCAGTTGTTCATCCGTTAAATCAGACCATTTATAGCGAGCTCTCAAAGCCATTATTCAATCAGTTGTGAAATAGCTGCTAGCAACAAACTTTGCCGTGGAGCCCCAAGAGTGCCTCAAGGCAGTTATCACTTTTACGATGCTTGCAGAACTGACAAAGCAGAACTTTATCATATTCGCACATATTAAACTTTATTTAAATAGTACATTAACTTACCTTTCACGAAAAAAAATATTGAGTTCAATTGGTTGTATAAATTCACTTTTATCAACAAAGCAAAAGACAATGTGCAGCAGTTGAAATTTTTGGAGTGAAGTAACACATGATTCGATAATATGTTTATCAAAAGCACCGAGAACAGTTTCCGAGCGCTTTACAACATTGGCAGTGCTTTTTGGCAGTTATTTTTAAGAGTTCAACAATTTTTAAATTAACTAAAAGCTCTTAGTTATTTTTAAAATTAAAAATGAAATATACTAGAGGCACTCTTACGACTATCGCGAATTAATTGAGTTTGTCGGAGTTTTGGCAGCATTTCTAGAATTGAACAGATGAAGTATCTATTTGGAAACGAAAGTAAAAATGATTGCTAACTTAACTAGAGAAAACCCAAAATAAACATTGCATTACATCAAAAGAAGAACTCTGATTTTTGATTTTTTAAAATCATTGTCGTCCAGCTGTTCTTGTAACTTTTTTGTTGCTTTTTCCTTCTCTCTGTTTTGTCTGTCTAGTATGTTGTGCTTATGTTTTATCAATAAGTTAAGTTAGCAATCATTTTTACTTTAGTTTCCAAATGGACGGAATAGATACTTTATCAGTTCCATACTACAAATGCTGCCAAAACTCCGACAAACTCAATTAATTCGTGATAGTCATTTCTAACTTGTAAGGGTGCGCTGTTTCAAACATTAAATATTATATATCTGCTAGCTAGACGAATATATTTGACATACACTATTTCTGCGACGAATAAACCTTGAGCTTTTTTTTGGGAACCGAGCTTACAGGATCCACTTCCATAGAAAAGCTCTTACAAGACAAGTGCCCAAAAATTGAGCTATAGTGCATTGGTGTGAATAAGATACAATAAAAATACAAAAACCGCAAGTGCAAGCAATGCCCGTGGAGTGACGAAACACTCCGGTACCCTCGTAAACATTACATAGATCCACGCCTCTTTTCTTTCGAGTTCCAATTATAAATAAGAAACATCCACGAAAATAATACGCCACTGCCAGCGCTGTCTTGCCTCCGTTAAATGCAAGCGCGTACCCGTGGTGCTAGCCACTATAAGGCCAGACGACGACCCCATCCATAGTTTCATGTCGGACTTTTGGGACTACGACGAAATAAATGTCGACCCGGTCCATGCACTGACCATAGGATAAAGCTATTGTTGGAGAGCTATTTGGCCATAGTACGGCATAGCCGTATAAAATCTATTGACGATATATAACCGCTTGCTGTGACCGCTAGTTAGTTGGTTTTTTCTTTTTCACATTAAATAAATGCCTAACGTGAAATTTAGTTTAGATCAATTATATACTTATAAAACAACCCACACATTTTTGTACGATTACTCTCACCGTTAGGAATTATATACATTGGAAATTATTGTTAATGCTGTTATTATATAAGAAATTCGATGTTATCTTCTTATCTTAAAGCCAATTTCCATTTTTTTCCTTGAATTGAATATATGTATCAATTGTTGAATTGCTGAGTTAGTTTATTTGGGCACCTGACGTAAGAGATTTAACAGCCAAAATATGGGTAATACCGAGATTCCTTAGGTTTTAAAAGGTTGAGTGGGTAAAGAGAAAGCAATGATATCCTTCGAATAACACCCATTACCTCTGCACAAAAATCCCTATTTGGGTGTAGTCCTTTATTCCTTATCTCTGTCTTCATTTTACTTATGCAGCGCATGTTTTGGGAGAGCACAAGAACCACTCCATTTTCCCTAAGCTCAGGGAAATCAGGGAATTCTCGGATTTTCAAAATTTCACATGCGCAGTAGTATCACCGCAGTAGTAAATCGTTCAAAAGCAGTTCTTGCTATTTGCTATATTTGCTATTTTCTTAAGCTTGGATCGCAATGTCGTATTATAGTAGACTTCTTTTGATAAACCTTCATTCCTTAATTAATTACAATTACATACAATTATGGTTGGTGTGATGATATTGACTCGTCTGAGATATTGGCTAAGGTTAATCTTTTTATACCTTTAACCCTTAATCGTTGTTCTTGTAACTATGACATGCGTGAACCTTTTAGGGTCCTCTGGTCTTATTACAACCTTCTGCTCCCTGTATTCTGCTTAGAGTCCTCTATTACTATACTTAAAACATCTCTCCATTCCTATATAATTCACAACTAGCTATAGCATTATGACTTTGTTGTCTGTTTTTTTGTACCCTTGCAGAGGCTATTATAAAACTGATCAGATGTTTGTAACGCATGGAAGCAGATGTTTCCGACCCCATAAAGTATATATATTCTTAATCAGCATGAGAAGCTGAGTCGATATAGCCATGCCTGTCTGTCCGTCTGACCGTCTGTCCGTACGTCCTTCAGAGCGAATGCGTTTTACTCTGCATCTTAAGACCTATAGCGATGAAACTTGGTATTTGAGCTTTATCTAACCCTTTTAAGACAAAGTTTGTAAATCATCATGATCGGACCACTACCATGTTTTGTTTGTGTATTGATGAATTGAGTTGCAGGGAAAGACATTTCAACATGTAAAAATATTATTGCCAAAGACTGCAAGGGTATAAAAACTTCGGCATAGCCGAAGTTAGCATCTTTGATATTTCTAATGTGTATTTGTCCATGCGATTCGTGTCGTGCATTATTCGGCTGCACCCCTCGGTCAGGCTCGCGCGAATTAAGATTGAGTCTGTTCTGGTTGAGTGTTAAATCAAGACTGCTTTATTGAATCAAATCATATTCTGGTTTGGCTTACATCTAAGTGTTTATAATGTTTTCTTCTGGTCACTTTTCTTGTGACACTCTATGTTTAGGGAAACTGTCACTTATCTTGTGACACTCTATGTTTAGGGAAACTGTCACTTATCTTGTGACACTCTATGTTTAATGGAATGGTATTGTTTATGTATACATTAATGTGGAGTGTAGACCTCTTGGGTCGGCTGTTATGGGAAGTGTTGCTAATGGCATAACTCCTCCCCTCTGAGAGTATGAATTCTCCTGAATTCTGTTTACATTAATGTTTATATTTTTCTTTTTACAGTATATATGTATATAAATGGATAAACATATAATAATAATAATAAAAAGTGTTAAAAATATGCCATTTGTCATTTTCTTTTCGTATTTAAGTTCTGTGATTTCTTTTAAATTGTCAAAATTATCTATTGTTACATGATCAAAGTTTATTGTGTTTTTATAGGTTTGATTCAATAGTTCTGTTGGATAAAAAAATTTTTCGTGAAATTCTGTTTTTTCGTTAAAAAATATTTCATTTAGAATTTGAATTTTACAGTTACCGAATTGAATTAAGTTACTTCCCTTAAGTATAATATTTCTTTTATCGCAATTTTGATATATTTTTGTATTCTTGGCATTTTTGATTATAATTGTATCATCGTCAATTTCTTCGATACTCGTTATATTGTTGAATATAAATTTGCAATTATTATTAATGGTACAACTTTTACTTAATTTTAATTCTTTTAAAATTTTGTTGGGTTCATATGTAAAGGTTTTATTATTTATTTCTGCAATTAACTGATTTTCTTGGTCTATTTGTATATAATCTATATTTGGTATAGGAATAATTAACTTAACATCTATGGTTATAAATGATTTTGGGATTTTAATTGCGATTATGATGCAATTATTCTTATATTTTAAAATGCCCATACGGAGTAGCTTTAATTTATAAAAATCAATGTCAAATTTATTTATTTCCTCTTCTGATAAAATTTCTGGTACGATTATATTATTTTCTATATTCTATATTTTTTAATTTTCCCATGTGGTCATTATGAAGTATTTTCATTTCTATTTCTTGATTTTGATTGTCCATGCTTGTAAGTATGTCCTTGATTATTGTTCTGTCTTGTTTAATTGTTTCTGCTAAGTTGTGTATTGTTTTATTAAAATGTGTATTTATAACAATTTGTTGGTTCATGTCTTGTATAATATTATGGTTGTTTTGGTCAATATTGTTAAGGTGGTCTAAAATATCTGTTCTATCTTCATCGTCCATAATTCCAAAAAGCCATTTGTATGTTGTTCCTACAATATTTAACATTCCTCTTTTTATTCTGTTGTTGGGGGTTATGGATTTTATTTTAGCTCTAATTAGATTTATTTCGGCTAATAGCTCCTTTTTTCCTGTGATGTTAAAATTTTTAATGTTTGTCTCCATTTGATTTATTATATTATTTAAAGGGTCGATATTAATAATGTGTAGTATAATTACTGTTTCATTAACTATTTCCGTGGAATAAGTTTGTATAGGCGCATATCCTGCATTTGATTGAATTGGTTCAATTTGTAATCTGCCTTAAACACACATTATAACATAAAAAATTATGAAAATCTGAGGATAAGAGAAAAAAAATTTTTGTTTCAAAGATGTCAATCTGTATTTTAATTTTTTCCTGCTTTGACGGTCTTTTTATATTACATGGATGAATATTATTTAATGTTGTAATTCTAAAATAAGGTTCATCCTTATGCCTAACTCGTTTATAGTTTTTAATTGGTCCTTCCTGTCTTTCCTCCTCATAATCTTCTCTTGTTTTATTTTGTTTGCTTAAAATTTTTTCTTTGTGTTTGATAATAGTGTTTTTTAGTTTTTCCTCATCTTCTATGTTTTTTGCATAATTTGGTGTACATTTTATTGTAGAGTGATAACGGTTATTATAAGCTGTTATTGCTAATTGCATTTTGGATGAAATTGATAAATCATCATCTATTCCTGCTATTATTTCAATGAGAGTAGAATGTAGTCTTTCTATGTCTGCATTTCCTGTATGTGAATTTGGCTTTGTATAATGGATTTCTATTTGTTCTTGGTTTAAGTATTGTTTTATCTGTTCTGATCTAAATTCATTATCCATTATTATTTTATGTGGCTTATTGAATTTGGCAAAGTGTTCAATCATAATTTCCATTTTAGTTTTCCAGTTTCTATCTGTTATATTATAAGCGACTGCGAATTTTGTGAGCTTGTCTATGATTGTACCAAACGATTTGTGTTTTATATGAAATATGTCCAAATGTATAATTTGATTTTTGACATCCGGTGTTTCTGTGAATTGAAACTTAGCTTTGATTGGTTTTCTGTCATATTTAATTTCCTTACATTTTTTACAATTTGAAATTATCAACTGAATATGGTCTCTTAGCTTTGGAAAATATATTTTGTTCTTTAACGAATTAAAAGCTTCATTTATTCCGCTGTGTAATGAATCTTTGGTGTGGTAAATAGCTATTTGTTTGTGTAACTCTTCCTCGCTTGAAATTTCCTGAGCTCTCTTAGTACATTTAAAAAATTTTATATTATTACAGTGTGAAAAAATGTTCATTAAGATACATTGTATCTTATAATATTCTGAGTCTGGAACTTCTGAAAAAATTCCTACTGTTCCTTTATTTATATTATTTTGCATTTTGATTTCGATTTCAATTTCTGTTTCTGCTGGGCTTACTTCTATTATTTTTCTACCATGCTAAATATTAATATTGTCCGTTGTTGTATAAGTTACTATTATCTGAGTTTTATATTTGTTTACAATATCGTCTTTTATATAGAAATTTGTAAATCCTCATTCCTCTGCTGAATGCTGTGTATCTGATAGTTCAAAGTTTGACTCATTTGTTTTATGATGCAATTATATAATTGCATCATAATCGCAATTAAAATCTTAAAATCATTTATAACCATAGATGTTAAGTTAATTATTCCTATAGCAAATATAGATTATATACAAATAGACCAAGAAAATCAGTTAATTGCAGAAATAAATAATAAATAATATTATATAATAATAGCTGCTTTGCCCTCTCCCCATTTTACGCTCTCATTGAGAGTGAGAGCGTTCGGGTTTTCCCGAAGTTCTCTGGGGTTCCATGACTAGGCTAGCGTTTGCAATCAAAAAATCATGAGTTTGTCCCATCTATGTGTTCTATGGTTAGTGATATTATCGAATCATGTGTTACTTCACTCCAAAAATTTCAACTGCTGCACATTGTCTTTTGCTGTGTTGATAAAAGTGAATTTATACAACCAATTGAACTCAATATTTTTTTTCGTGAAAGGTAAGTTAATGTACTATTTAAATAAAGTTTAATATGTGCGAATATGATAAAGTTCTGCTTTGTCAGTTCTGCAAGCATCGTAAAAGTGATAACTGCCTTGAGGCACTCTTGGGGCTCCACGGCAAAGTTTGTTGCTAGCAGCTATTTCACAACTGATTGAATAATGGCTTTGAGAGCTCGCTATAAATGGTTTGATTTAACGGATGAACAACTGCTGGAGTTGTTCGAATCGGTCCCGTCGGATGTGGACATGTCGAGTATTTCGAGTGACGACGAGGATGAAGACGTGGCAGAGGCACTTAACACTGCATTAGAAGATGTCTCTACTGTATCCCTAATGTGCAGTAATATTTAAAACAATGAAAATACTGTGCAGAGCCATGAGCCTTCCCGAAAAACTCGTAAGAGGCTTCAATCACCATTGCCAGTTATTGAAGGAGCAACACCTGTATCTTTACCGTCTTCTGAGCAAAGCAAAGCAAATCATTACTTTGATTTGTAATACAACTCATTAATTTATTTATGAATAGGTATCGAATCAATTATAAAGGAACTTAGTAAAGTTATGTGGTGACAGCAATCTATGAAATTGCACATAAACAATCTTGCTTTTCAAGGGGACTCTTCGTTGCCATCCAAATAACAGATCTGAAAACTCCGTTTCAACTATTTTGTTATTTTTTAAACTCGGACATTATAAGTATGATCGTCGAGGAAACAATGTGCGTAGCCTTAAAGGACAATATTGCCAACAAGTTTAAGATAACAATGGATGATATTCATCACAAGTGGGGTATTAAATTATTTGTCCTATATGATTCTTGTGGATATACCTACCGATTTGAAGTATATAGCGGCGCAGGTGATAATGCGATATTACCCTGATATCGGTGCGTCAGCCAACATAGTTGTACGCTTGATGAAAACTGTTGAAATTTTCAAACATCATATAATATATTTTGACAATTTTTACACATCGCTGCCTTTGATGGTATACCTTCGGGCAAAAGGGATTTATATGATGATTTCGTATCCCACTTATATAATATCAGCATTAACAATAATTTGTGTGGGTAGTTTTATAAGTGTGTTTGATCTAAACTAAATTTTCCGTTAGGCATTTATTTCAATTTGAAAAAGTAAAAAAAACCAACTAACTAGCGGTCACGGCAAGCGGTTATATTTCGCCAATAGATTTTATGCTGCTATGCCGTACTTACAGTTTGTAGACTCCAATCCAGTCAGCAGGCCTGATGATGGGTTGAGCACTACAGGCTGTTAAAATTATTAAGAAGGGTACCAATATATAACTTGCTTCTCGTTACCAATGTTAGAACTTTCAGAATAGTCATATAGTCATATATCCAACTCAATACCCAATAACATATAAATATTTCGCCCCCTATAATGCATCCGTGCGACGCATAGAATTGTTATCCGTGCGTTACATAGAATTAGTGAATAATCACTATAAAATTCCGATCCGACATCAAGAACTTACGGGTAGTGCTCAAAAGTCTACAACAGTGAAAAATATATTCTGCCAACTTTGCGAGGAAGTATCAACTGTGTGTTGCAACCAAAAAAAAATATTTACGCCAACTGTGCGCGAAAATATCAACTGTGTGTTACAACCATTAAATCCAATTGAGGAACAAAAACGCCAACTTGTGTGCGAACAAAAAACCATAATCCAAAATAAAACATAGCTAAAACCCAGAAAATTAACAAAACAAAACACCACAAAAAACCCAGAAAATCAACAAAACAAAACATCACTAAAACCCAGAAAATCAAAAAAAAAAACAAAACACCACTAAAACAAAAAAAAATAAACAAAATGGCTGTAGAACTCACCGAAGCCCACCTCAATCAAGCACTGTCTTGGTTAAGACAGGTGGCAAATTATGATGGAGCTCCAGAGAATCTGGCGTCATTCATAAGAAGGATAGATTTCATTATGCACCTATATCCAACTCATGATATAAGGCAACATAACATATTGTTCAATGCAATCGAGATGCAGCTCACTGGAGAAGCACAACGGCTCTCACAAATTGGACAAGCCAACACCTGGCCGGAACTAAGGACACTCCTCATCAATGAATTAAAGACGCAGACCCCCTGTGAGGAACTTCTTCGACGCCTCTACAACACCAACTATGCAGGAAATCTTCGTTTGTTTGTAACAGAATTAGAAGATAAGTCCTATATTATCACACACAAATTAAGTCTATAAAACGATGCAAATAACACTACTCTTTATGCAAATGCTTTAAATAACACCATTAAAGATGTAATATACAAAAAATTACCCGATAGATTATTTATGACGTTAGCTAGATACGATATAACCACAGTCAGCAAGTTGAAGCAAGTAGCTCAAAGAGAAGGGTTATACGAGGATAGTATAACAGAAATGAGAAAATCAAATCAAAGCCAAAATAAAAACCATAAAAGTGAAATTCTTTTGTACCCAATAGTACAACTCCGTCTCAAACAAAACAATCAGATACAACACAAAACCAAAAACTATTCCAAGAATTTCAACAAATATTTAATATTAACAGGGCTCAAAATCCAATGAATAATCAACAGCAAAGTATTTATCCAAAAAATAATGTAGCAAACCAGCCTACAAAAAGGCAAAGAGTAAGTAATAGTGGAATTAGCAAAATGGACACATCAGAAAATTTTCGTCAGAATGCCTCGGAACAATCGGAAGAAGAGATAGAGACGAGTCCTTCATCAGAATAACGATGAACTAAAAACCTTTGAGATGTGTAGTCGACTCAGGCTCTTCAATTAATATAATGTCCGAAAACTTTTTTAATTTTAAAACCTATTTAGGAGATTCCAAAATTCACATGATTGAAGGTGCAGTAGAACTAAAAGAAATTATTTTCCTTGCACCCAGCAAACTTTGTCCGACAGAACAAAAATTTTATATCCATAAATTTTCAAATAAATACGACATGTTGATAGGCAGAACTTTCCTAAAAGCCTGCAAAGCACAAATAAATTATGAAGAAGAATACGCAAAATTAGGAAACTATACATTTTATTTTAGAGATGTTGAAGAAATAGAAGAAGAACAAAACATAGAAGTTTTGGACCCACCCACAGAAAGGGACCCGGAAACAAATTTTGCGATTGAAAACGAAATAATAGAAAGCAATGAGTATAGACTCGACCATTAAAACAACGAGGAAACTCAAAAACTAAAAAAGGTCTTGTACGACTCAACTCAACTAAACATGCCCATTACGAATACACATGTATGCCATTTGGTCTTAAAAATGCCCCGGCAACATTCCAAAGATGCATGAATAATCTTTTGGAAGACCTTATTTATAAGGATTGCCTTGTTTATCTGGATGACATCATTGTGTACTACCTTCATTGGAGGAACACATACTATCACTCAGAAAGGTATTTAACAAACTGAGAAAAACTAATCTTAAACTCCAACCTGACAAATGCGAATTTATGAACAAGGAAACAGCATTCCTTGGTCATATAATAACAACAGAAGGTATAAAACCTAACCCAGATAAAGTCAAAGCAATTCAAAAATTTCCGATACCTAAAACTCCAAAAGAAATTAAATCATTCTTTGGATTATGCGGATTCTTCCGGAAATTTATATCAAACTTTGCACATATTGCAAAACCTTTAACTCTAGGCACTAACCATAAAACACATAGATGGGACAAACTCATGATTTTTTGATTGCAAACGCTAGCCTAGTCATGGAACCCCAGAGAACTTCGGGAAAACCCGAACGCTCTCACTCTCAATGAGAGCGTAAAATGGGGAGAGGGCAAAGCAGCTACGAAAAAATTTCAGTCTAGCACAGACTACAGAACGACGAAGGCAGGCCTATGTCGCTTGTGATTTCGTTCTGTCTATGTATGTGTACACTCGTCTGTACATGCTCAGTCTTCGTAGTGTGTGTGTGACGTGAAGTTGTACAACATCGCATTTCAATAGCTCGCTCGACCAAAATTTTTAATTTTCGACAAAACAGCGACAATGCGAATAAGAAATGCCCCTGTGGAAAGAATATCAAGAAATATTGCCATCTTCTTCGTATGTATCCCGGTGGCTGTGCCGATAGAGTGTTCGCTTGGCGATCTGAATGTCGCTGGTTCGATTCCCAACTCGAAACCGACCATTAAGGTCTTTTTTTCTTTTTTTTAATAAAAATAGAATAAAAAACTAAATTAAGCAAAAGAAACAAATAAACAGGCACATTCCGATCGTCAAGCGAACACTCTACCAGCAGAGCCACCGGGATACATACGAAGCTGATGCCAATATTTCTTGATATTCTTTCCACAGGGGCATATCCTATTCGCATTGTCGCTGTTTTGTCGAAAATTAAAAATTTTGGTCGAGCGAGCTGTTGAGATGCGATGTTGTACAACTTCACGTCACACACACACTACGAAGACTGAGCATGTACAGACGAGTGTACACATACATAGACAGAACGAAATCACAAGCGACATAGGCCTGCCTTCGTCGTTCTGTAGTCTGTGCTAGACTGAAATTTTTTCGTAGCTGCTTTGCCCTCTCCCCATTTTACGCTCTCATTGAGAGTGAGAGCGTTCGGGTTTTCCCGAAGTTCTCTGGGGTTCCATGACTAGGCTAGCGTTTGCAATCAAAAAATCATGAGTTTGTCCTATCTATGTGTTCTATGGTTAGTGCTCTAGGATTAAAGAAAGGAGCTAAAATAAATATAAACGACCCAAATTATATTTCATCCTTTGAAAATTTAAAATATCTCCTTATGAATGATCCTATACTTGCATATCCCGATTTCAAAAAACCATTTTTCCTAACCACAGATGCTAGCAACATAGCTTTAGGTGCGTTCCTCTCACAGGACCATAGACCTATTTCTTATGGTAGTAACTAAATTTTTCAGCCATAGAAAAGGAATTACTATCTATTGTATGGGCAACCAAATATTTTAGGCCATACCTTTTCGGTATGGTTAAGTGATCCCCTTCTTTGAAACATAACTTTTCGTACTTTTTTGAAAGATTTCGTATTATTTGTTCTTCCTCAGTATTGAGTTCTTTTAACTTAAGATCATCAATTTCACTTACTTCCATTACGCAAACATCTTCTGATTGTTTGGAAAGGAATGGAATTTCGACCCCATTGTTAAGTTTAATAATTTTGTTTTGAAAATCAATGTTTGCAAAATTCCTTTGAATGAAGTCCATACCCAATAGAAAATCATATGATTTTTTCAGGGGCATAGCCACCCATTTTGTTCTTGCATAATTTATATATTTAAACTCCCTTGGCACTTTTGTTTTCACTAAGTAACTGTCACTTTCTATTTTTCCCTTTATTGTATGTATGGTTTTTGAATATTTTTCAATTATTTTGTATTTGGAATTATGTACATTAGTTGTGTTTAAAATGCTTATGGTTGATCCTGTATCTACTAAAATAATATAAGTATCTTCCTCTATTGTTCCTTTTATAAAAATTTTTTTTTCATCCGAGGCTAGTTGGTAAAAAACTCTTGATTATCTGTGCTGTTTACTACTTCCTCATTTATATTATCTACACTCATTGCTTCTGCTGGTGGTTGCTGATTATTTTGTGGTTGCTGATAATTTTGATTTTGTCTTACGTTCTGACTCTGTTGTCTATTCGGATTTTGATACTGTCTCGTATTTTGACTCTGTTGTCTATTGGGATTTTGAGACTGTTGTACATTTTGACTCTGTTCAGTATTTCGGTTTGTATTTTTATTAGTTGTCTGTTTGTTATATGTACTATGGTCATTGTCATTTTTGGTTAATAATAGTTTTTTATTTAAATTTCCATAATTCAGACCAATATAATTTGCAAGTTCAATTCTTATATCTGTTAATGTTGTTTTATTCATTAAGGCAATGGCCATTGGACCACAAGATAATTCTTTTACTCTTTGAATTAAGAGACCACTTAATATGTCAACTAATCTGCTATTGTTTTCAAAGACCGAAAAATCAGTAATTTCCTCAACAATTGCTCTTACTTTAAAATCAAGATCTCGAACGGTAGTTACCCTTAAGTTATTAATTTTTCTGGTTAGACCCATTTGATCCGTTCTTGGGCGATAAT
The DNA here is from genome assembly GCF_018902025.1 of Drosophila willistoni. Lineage (NCBI taxonomy): Eukaryota > Metazoa > Arthropoda > Insecta > Diptera > Drosophilidae > Drosophila > Drosophila willistoni. Next base: position 81,369 of record NW_025814289.1, read on the forward strand.
GATGTCGAAGACGAGTTTTGCAATCAGCACAAGATGTAGGGGGGTTAATATTAAGCATAGTTCTAGCCTGACCTTGAATTTTGGTGTTGAATATAACAGTGAAGACCTGGTCGTTATCATCATACTCCTCCATGATTTGGTTGACTGCCGAAATGAAACCATGTAACGTTCCCTCCTGTCCAGTGAACACCGGCAAGTACCTTGTTTCCTTCTCGATGCTGTTTCTCTCCCTTGTTGTTGGATTAGAATGCATCTCTTGGTTGGATATTATTATTGATGTTAGCATTTGAATGCATTGTTGTATTTCGTTAATTTGTGCCATTTTAATGGTGTATGTTTTATTGTTTCGTTTTTTTTTTTTTTTAAGTTTCCACAATAATTCTGTTTGTTTGCACAAAGTGTTTTTACAATATTATATTGTTTCGTTATTTGTCACAAAATGTTTTTATAATATTATATTGTTTCGTTGGCTTAGATTTTCTCCAAAGTTTCCACAATATATATATTTTATTTTGTCACTAAATGTTTTGTTTTCCACAGTATTATATTGTTTCGTTATCTTTGATTGCGTTCAAAGTTTCCACAATATTTTAGCTGTGAACTCGAGTACCGACTGCGCCAATTAAGATTGAGTCTGTTCTGGTTGAGTGTTAAATCAAGACTGCTTTATTGAATCAAATCATATTCTGGTTTGGCGTACATCTAAGTGTTTATAATGTTTTCTTCTGGTCAATGGTATTGTTTATGTTTACATTAATGTGGAGTGTAGACCTCTTGGGTCGGCTGTTATGGGAAGTGTTGCTAATGGCATAACTCGCGTATCCGGCTTTGTCCTGGTTGCGTGGGGGCCACTTGAACGTACTGCGCATAGTATCGTCAACGTCCGCTAAATAAAAATAATATCTAACCGATCTATAGAAGTATCGTTAAGACAATAATTGCTACATATGGAGACCATAAAATGTTATATCGTTATAATTGAGGCATAGCACAATAGTGTGTAAATACCACCGAAATATCGTAAGCAAAAAGACTGAATAGCAATGGAACTAAATGACCAAACTGAGATAATTCAGAAGTCACTTTAAACATTGTATTTCATCAGGATCCGTTGCATTGACTATATAAATTATTCTGATAGGAAATCGTTATTTTCGCATTTAAATACGCAATGTTATAGTTACTATATCGTTGTATTACCATAGAGTAGAGTTCTATCGAAATACTTATAAATTTTATAGTTTTGCAAATTTTTAAACGGCGCTCAAATGTATTGGCTTCCACATGTAGACTTAATAATATAATTTCATTAGCTAATGATTCTAAAATTTCAGACTACTTATTCCACTAAACTACTTTCTTTTCCCTCGTAAAACTGAAGTCTGCATTATTTCTATCTTAAGTGAAGTCCTCCTTTGAACCTGGGCTTTATAATATTCTTAGCTGAATGTTTTTGATTTCCTTATCTAAAACTTTTATTGGTTACTCTATATATCGTGAGGGTTGAAAAAAATCCTATAATGTTTCGTTTCTTAAAAAGTGCAATACAGATCGGCATCGGATGAGTTCAAGACTTGTTATTCATATAATGATCTAGACTTCGGTGCAATCTGTTATTGGTGCCATGTATATAATCTACGCTTTAATGCCTCAAATTGTTCTCTTATGACATTTAGTCATTTATTTCTGTTGCTACCTCAATACTGTATTAAGTCTGATCTGTTGGAACGCGTGCTAAACTGTTACTTAATCTTCATTTACTTTCAATAATCAAAAGAGTCAATTGTCAAAAGAGCATGCAAAAATAGTACTGTACAAGAATTTTCCAGAGCAATGCACACATGTATTCTATCTGCGTATGTAATTGAACACAAACAGTTAAATATCTCTTGTTCTGCGCTTGACCAACTGAATTACTGGCACGCGCATTATGTTAGTATCTAATAAACTTCTGAGTTGTACGGACGTGTTACTATTATTTTTGTTCTGCCTGCGTTATTCGGGTTGTAGGTTCTCCTCCCCTCTTAACAGGTTTTTTCCATCAGTTAGAATTAAAGCTACGAATAAGTTACGAACTTTATTCGGGAGAAGAGACTAAAAAACACATTGAAGACAACATGGTTAATTTGTACCACATCGAGAAGTTTGATGAAAAGAATTTTGATTCTTGGAATATACAAATTATTAGTGCATTCAGACCTGTGTCCAGTTATCTAAATGGTTTCTCTGATGTGTTAGATTAGCTTGCATGCGCCGGTTATTTTGTTTAGAGACGTGCGACAAAATTAAAGAAAGAAGCGGAATGAAAAGGTCTTACTGTAACAAAAGAGAATGGGCAAAAGGCATTTCTCGTCTCGCAGAATAGAAGCAGAAATCAAAATACACCCACACAGAGAAAACGATAGCAAATTACGTGTTACAAATGTGGCAGGCATGTCAAAGCACAGTGCGGCAAAGACAGAGTCGATAAAAAAGAGAGAAGAGAGTACATGTACACTGAGAAAATGGAGAACAATCAATGTAGCTCGATAAATGCTTTGGAAGCAGAGAGCATGAAAAGAGAGAAGTGGTGCTTGGACTCTGGTGCAACGAGTCATATGTGTTGCGATAATAGTATGTTTTTGGATTTCTCTGTACATGATGAGAAGATCAGCCTGGCAGATGCGGGGTAGATACGTGCAGAAGGCAAAGGAATATGTAAATTAACAATAGACAATGTACTTTGGGTACCAGGGCTGGCAGGAAACTTTATGTCAGTGGCGCGTCTTATTGAATATAAAACTGTTAAACATTTCGAAAAACATATGGCAAAGGTCATTCAAAATGGTTAAAATATTTTGAAAGCGGCTAAGATTGGCAGCTTCTTTGTTTTTGACATAATTCGCCAAATTAAATAGTTTAAACAGTTTTTTCTGTTTCGTGATTAGTGTTTGGTGCATTTCATTTTTTTTCTTTTTAATTTTCTCTCTCGTCATTGCTTCTGCAGTTGCTCCCCTCATCGCCCCCATCATACCGTCATTGCTAGTGGTTTTGTTGTTCTCTCTGCTTTGTGCTTGTGCACAGCTTCTCTCCCGCGTAATCACTTTTGTAAGGCCGCCTCTCAAAGCTCGGCTTATATCAGTTCTTATAACTGTTCCTGCACTCTCTCTTGTGCTGTGCACTCTAGCTGTCTCTTTGTTTTATTTGTAATTATTGATTTTTTATCGATAATTATCTTTGTGCTGTTTATTTAAATTTTTCTATATATTCTTATATATATAAATTTATTTATATTTTTTTTTTTTGCCTTGTTTCTTTTGGCATTTCAATGGCTTGTTGTCTACCTTTTTGCAAGCATTCTGATCGTTTTGATGATCAGTATAGAGCAATATCTTGTTGGCTTTGCGATAATCTTATTCACTAAAAATGTGCTGGCCTCAATGGCGGCGACTACGACAAATTTTCTGTTTTGTCTATGTCTAAGCCTGAGCATGGCTTAATGCGCTGGACTTGCCCATCTTGTGCCAGCCAGCAGCTCGATTTTAGCCGTCTGTATAGGGATCTTCGTTTAAAGTTTCTTTCTTTAAACAAACTGGCCAAACAGCTGTCTAACAAGTGTGACTCTAGCGTACATTTATTGTCGCAATTCAAGTTTGTTCCACCTTCTGAGAAGTTGCCCAAGAAATGTACCCCTGAGTTGCCTCGTAAGCAGTCGCCAGCACTCTCTATTACATCGTCTCCCATTTTACTTTCGCCTACACCATCTTCTTGTCCCTCTTTATGCTCTTCTTTTCAGATTGAAGTACCCATTACAAGCCCTGGTGTACCTCATTCTATCCCTCACGGGAACTCTGATCAATCACAGGATCATGCTAGCTCTCAATCACTTGCGGATCCCAATGCTCCGCCGCCTCCACTAACTGTAGTGCCTCATCGCAAACAATTATTTATCTCTAGGCTTGCTCCAGATACTTCTGAGTCGCCTGTGGCAGCTTACATTGGTAATATATGCCCTGCTAAGGTTTTAATTCAAAAGTTTAAGTTTTCTAGGCCTCGTGAAATCTCCTCTTTTAAAATTACAGTACCAAATGATTATTTCTCAGCTATGGTTGACACTAATTTCTGGCCAGAGGGCCTAGTTGTACATGAGTTTGCGCCCAATAAGCGCTCCCGTCCGTTGCCAGTCCACCTTCCTAATTTATCTTCTGCTTCAAAAAACTAATAACGTCTAGTCTTTTCATTCATTATCAAAATGTAAGAGGACTTTTTACCAAGCTTTTGAACCTGTTCTGTGATAGCCAAACCTTTTCGGCTGACATATTAGCTTTTTCTGAAACTCGATCTGCCGTTAGGATTTGAGTTTATTTCAAGAATATATATACTTTATTTATATATTCCTCCAGCTTCTGATATCATGACCTATATGCACCATGCTGATGCTTTGAAAACTATTTTTAATCGTCTGAAAGATCGTGATTTCCTTATAGTTTTAGGTGGTTTCAACTTGCCTAATATTTCTTGGCTTGTTGATGATAATTTATCTTTCTTAATTCCTTCATCTCAACATGTTTTTCTTGATAGCCTACTTCAATGTACGCTATATCAGTTGAATTCTTTCCTTTTCTCTTCTAAAAGAATCCTTGATCTTGTTTTTGTCCCTGATCCCACTGTTAGTGCTGTATCCCGAACACAGCCCCTAGTGAAACCTGAAGATCCTTGTCACCCTACCATTGAAGTTACTTTTTCTTGCAATTCCGTTACTAATTCATTTAATAACATTGCAAATTCTCTTCGTAGATTTTTTCTTAAAACAAATTTCAATCTTCTTAATAGCCTTATTTTCGCTTTTGATTGGTCATTTCTATTTGAGTGCTGCGATATAGATTGTGCAGTGAAGTTTTTCTACTCTGCTCTTAAATCTCTAATTGATAAATGCGTTCCTTATGTGAATGTCTCTACCGTCTCCAGCGCGCCAGTCTGATTCACACGTAGGCTCTCTAATCTCCAGTAACATTAAATCGAGATATTTTAAAAGATTCAAAAAAAACTGGTTCGCCACTTGACTACGCAAATTACTGTATAGACAAATCTCAATTTTGTCTTTTAAACACTCAATGCTACAATAATTATATCGTTCGCTGTAATGTTGAATTTTACAAGAACGCCAAAAGATTTTACAACTTTGTTATACCTTACACCCATAGGTTGAAATGGTATATTAAAGTCGCCAAAATGTATGTAACAGGCAGAAGGAAGCATCTCCGACCCCATAAAGTATATATATTCTTGATCAGGATCAACAACCGAGTCGATCTAGCCATGTCCGTCTGTCTGTCCGTCCGTCCGTACGTCCGTCCGTCCGTCCGTCTGTATGAACACGCAGATCTCGGAGACTATAAGAGCTAGAGCCACCAAATTTGGTATGTAGACTCGTGTGGTATGTAAATATATAGAGTTAATTGGAATTTTGGCCACGCCCCCAGAATTTACATAAAACTGTTTTTCTTAAAAAGTATAGCAGATGGAGACATCAAATTTGGTTTATATACTCGTCTAGTTATCGCGCAAAAAAAACATTGTTCCAACTTTTTGCCACGCCCATTCCGCCCCCGGAATTTACATTAAACAGATTTTCTTAAAAACTATGAAAGCTACCGACATTAAATTTCGTATGTAAACTAGCCTAATAGACTCGCAGATATTGACTATTTAAAAATTTTGCCAAGCCCATTTCCGCCCCCGAAAATTAAACAAAACTGATTTTCTCAAAATTTAACAAAGCTAAAGTCACCAAATTCAGTATGTATACTGGCTTAGTATGCGCGCAGAATTTATATATTAAAATATGTTGCCACGCCCACTTCCGCCTCCATAATTTAGAAAAAAACCGATTGTCTCTTGCAATTTTCTGACCATCGCGATCAAATTTGGCAGACTTATTAATCTTATCTATTTCTATCAAACTACCAAATTTGATTGTAATCGGACCAGAAACATTCAAAATATGCGTATGAACGTATTTTGCTACGCGATCCATAAGGGCAGAATTGGCCGTTGGCTAGTGGCGGCGCTAGAGTACTCGTGTGTTTGTAGAGTGAGCGAGATAGCATATGGTATGAGGCATGTTAAAACAATTTAATATACATCCATTTGGTTTACGAAATTTTAAATATTTGTTTCACCTGGAGTCGGAGAGACGACTTACTTACTTCATTAATTCCAAAAGACTCTCTAATGTACTACCTTCCACCTTCAGACTTAATGACCAGACTGCTAATAATGATTCAGATATTGCAGATCCGTTTGCTAATTCTTTCAGTCGACTTATTCTACTACGGTTTCGGATCCCACACCCTATCCCTTTTCAATCCCACATTTAAATTGTATGCTTTTTCCTAGTATTACTGAATACTGTATTATCTCTAGCTTGTCATCTATGACGTCTTCCTTCGTTCCCGGTCCTGATAATATACCTAGTTGCATCCTTAAAATGTGTTCGAATTCCCTATCTAAGCCTTTATCTCGGTTATTCTTTATATCGAGTGAGACTTGTACCTTTCCCGATATTTGGAAGGAGTCTTTTATTATTCCGCTTTTTAAAAAGGGTAGCAAATCGGATGTTTTTTAACTACCGTTTCCCTTCAACACCTATCCAGATCCACTATTTCTCCTTGTCAGCATGGCTTCTTGAAAGGTCGTTCGTCGCTTACTAATCTTTTAGAATTGACTACCCTTGTACACCATGGCTTCCGTAAAAAGTGTCAAACTGATGTTATTTATACTGACTTTAGTAAGGCTTTCGATACGGTTGATCATTCTATGCTTCTCGCAAAACTTAACATCAGGTTTTTCCCCGAAACTATTGGCTTGGTTAAAGTCGTATCTTATTGACAGAACCCAAAAGGTGTCTTTTCGTTCCTCGATATCTAAAACTGTTCGAGTTACGTCAGGTGTAACCCAAGGCAGTCATCTGGGCCCACTATTATTTACATTGTTTATAAATGATTTGCCTTTGGCCTTGGCACATTCACGCGTGCTCATGTTTGCGGATGACGTCAAGATTTGTTATTCCTATAATGATCCTTCTTTCCAACAGTACTTGCAATCAGATCTCGATGCGTTCTGTGATTGGTGCCACGTTAGTAAACTACTCCCTAATGCCTCTAAGTGTTCTTTTATGACTTTCAGTCGTTAGTCTTCGTTCCTCATTACTCTATTAAACCTGTTCTGTTAGATTGTGTACCATTGTTCAAAGACTTAGGCGTTATGTTTGACCCAAAACTTTCATTTAATGTTCATATTTCTTCAATTGTCAATAGAGCATGCAGCCTTCTTGGCTTCATTAAACGTTGGGCCAAAGAATTTGATGATCCCTATGTAACAAAGGTTTTATACACTTCGTTAGTCCGCCCTACTCTAGAATATTGCTCGCCAGTGTGGAACCCGCAATATGATGTTCACCAGCGTGGTATTGAATCGGTACAGAAGCAATTCCTTAAGTTTGCGTTACGCGGTCTTAATTGGGACCCGAGTCTTCGCCTACCTTCTTATTCTGACAGACTTCTTCTTATTAATCTTCCTTCATTTTACAACCGTAGGCTCGTTTTTGGCATTCTCTTTCTCCATAAACTAGTCAACGACGAAGTCATTTCTATGAATTTACTAGATACGCTATATTTTTGTGTTCCCTCACGTCGGACCAGAAACTTTTCTCCTATTCACCTTAGTAGATGTCTGCCTAACTACTCTCTTCACGAACCTTTTCGTGTTCTTTGCCAATCTTTAAACAACCTTTCTCACCTAATTTCTCCTCATCTTTCTGTCACTTCTCTTCGCGCTATACTGTTTAATCATTTACAGCGAAACCAATGAAAATATTCTGGACTTGGATTGGCTGCAACTCATCCCTGACAACATTGGCTTTGAATCGGGGCAGAGCACCGGGTCGGGGATGTTTAGTTGTGTATATAGCTATCTAACTATCTGTCTTTAGCTTAAGCGTTTTCGTCGACTGCTGTGTTAGTTGACGTAAATAAATAAATAAATAAATAAATACTTCAATTATTGTCAACATTAAATACTTCAATTATTTTTATTACAAGCTATCTGTTGCATATATGCAATAATCGTTTTATCCTTCAATAAATGTATAAAGAAGTTAAATTGTGAAAAAAAAGAAAGAAGTTGTATTTTTTATTTTTCTATCTAATGAAATAAACTGCATCAAAATCCGACAAGGTGCCATATAAAGGGTTAGTTTGCTAGAAAGAATTGATAATGCAGAAACCTGTTTTGCAAATATTTATCCGCCAATTTGAAACAGAATTAAACACAGATGCATCGATCGGTGGCTTCGGCTACCCGATGATAAAGAGCTGCATCCTGTCTTTTGGGGTAGTTGAAGTATTCCGTAAGTTCCGAGATTACCTTCTAGGTATGCATTTTAATATTATAAGCGATTGTAATGCGTTTGCAAAGACGCATGCGAAGATGGTTAAAAACATGTGTGCACTAGAGTTGATCGATGGATTCTTGATATTCATTTCATACATTTGGCACTGTTCAGGAAATCGTATACATCTTGCAGACGGGCTAAGTCGCTACCCCGTTATAACTATATCGGACGATTACGTAGACAGTAAATTGAAGAATGTCCCAGTAGAAGGTGACCATTTAAAGGCCAGTTCCTTCTTCTTCCTTAAAATATTTTCTGTGTAAAAGACCAAGGAACTAATTTCAAATTAGTATTATATCGCAAAACTAAATGAGAAAATACAACACCAAATAAGATGCTGCATTACATGTCTAACTCATAATCGAAATCTTTGTAAAAAAGAAGGAAGAGCTGCCCTTTCCTTCTACATCGATTTCCTCGGAGTCAACTCACAGATTATATAAGCACATTCTTGTAGTTATCGATGGCTTCACAAAATTTTGCTGGTTTTACACGACGAAGACGACATCTACGAAGTAATGACAAAACTAGAACAAAGTTTAATTTTTGGAAATCCAGTTTAAATTATTTCTGACACAGGTTCAACATTTACTTCTGATGAATCCAGATCATGTACATCCCCTCTCAGTCAAAGAATCTTCTTTGATCCAAGAGGAGATCAGGTTCAGCCTATATTGGTAGTCTCACTCGCAGACCCCAATCAGATGTTATGATGCAAGAGTACAACAAATTAGGCCAAAGCCAACACATACGGGCTTCGTGTATCGAGAAGTTTGGTCCGGGTGGGACTTCTGGATGTCGGCGGCTTTGGGGGTGTTCTTTGGACCAGCATTACTCAATATACCCGTAGTACATAAAATAAAACAAAGTCCCTAAAGCACGAATATTACAAAATTACTTAACCAAAAGAGATGAACTAGAAAAATAGAGAAAACGAGTATATTAGTATCGCATTTATAGGGAAGCTATGAGGATGTTATTATAGCTTACGGAATACCAAAATACTTCAATAAGTCGGAAACGTAATCCGTGTTGACTAAACTAAAATGAAGATTTCTATAATAAACGATAATCAAATTAAAAATTTGGATAATTTTTATATATTTTTTTTCTGGAGGAGCAACGTGGTTTAGGCGTCTAGCCAGGGATGAAGTTCGTCGGAAAAGAATGCGCTCAACAGAAGAGATCACCACTTACTGAATTACAAACTAACGCCTTAAAATTTAAAAATAAAACTAATGGCAGAAACTGGGTACTGCAGACTGATCGACCATGCGCAACACGTTATTCGGTTCATTTAGCATGTGTGGCCATGTCAAAGCCAAACAATGCATGGAAAGGAGCTCTTAAATAATTTAAGGGGTTGAAGCCAATGATATTTGATAAATCAACCACAATCAGGAGTTCGATATGACCACGTTTACTTCTTTTTTTTGCTATTTTTAATGGAAAACTTTCATTAACTTTGGCAACACAATTGGCTCAACCCTAAGATGTCCGTTCCAGCGATTTCGCGTTTTTACATCTATTTTTACCATATACTAGTAAGCCCGGCAAAGTCCGTTTCGCCACCAGATGCATTAGTTTTTTGTAACATTTCGTTTGGGAATTAAAAGATTAAGAAAAATGATTTTTTTGTTCGATATTTGAACCACATTTTTTGTTTTTTGATTTGACTAACGTAGGATGGTTTCCCAACTCGTGAACACGCAACGTTGGGAAACAACGGCTTCTGGAACTGGAGAAGGCCACGCCTCGTGGTCTCGTGCGGGCCGTGGGGATGAGGGTCCCGGGGCTAATGTCTTTAGAAGGCCAGAGTTCTTGGAGTTCGTGATCATCAACGTTGAAGCCTTCAATATGCTTTGATTTTAAATTGACTCTTAGGTTTGACGATTCTCCCTCTCTCACTGTCCAAGTGAGAGCGGTCGATTCTTAGGCCCATTCCCAGGCCCCGTTCAAAGCCATGGTTTGTTTTCTCTTATAATTTTCTCGATATTCTCTAATTGAGACCCCCCTTTGAAAAAAAAGAAAAATAACTCACTATTGCTTGAATGGCTGAATTGCCTCAATCAAATTTGGCATTAGTCTAGAAAATTGAATCAATTCTAATGATAAAGTAGCATCTACAGCTATCAGAACGCCACCACCTATGCGAGAAGTATCAGGTTTTAGCCACGCCTCTGTGAAAGCTAGAATGTTATGCTCAAAAGACTATCTACATAGAGATTAGGAAATTTAGATTTCAGTCCTCTAACGTTCTGGTAACCCAGGTTAAGCGACGAAGCTAGTTTTTTGACATACCAGCAGATGCTGATGGGGCAGGAATAGTATTAGTTGTTGTTGTTGGCAGGCGAATCGATTGCCTATCTTCTCGACATATAATGTCAAAGATATTGGCAGAAACACTAATTTTAAAGGACGAAATGTCCTGAGAATAATAAAATGTAAACTTTTCCACAGCAATATTCGAGATGTTAACTTTCTTCCGAATCTGGACTATTACATCATCAGATGTGACAACAGGGTCTATCCTAGAAACAAATATATGTTTCTTTGGTGGTATGCCAACGAGAGGCCGCGGTTCCGAAGCGTCAGCCACAGCAGCAACGTTGGACAAGTCACCCACTGCAGCAATCAACTTGTTTACGAGGCCCTCGATGCTTTTAGAACTATACGCAATTTCCATCGGAATGGATAATTGCCCGGACACATCGGACACTACAATAGGCATCGATTTTAGGAGATGATTCCCAGGTGATACCGGTAATTCCTTACTAATCGCAAGCCCGGTTGTGGGCTTTTAAACAATTCAATTGCTGTACATTAGGAATGGACGTTGCATTAGACCCATCGGGGACGATAAGAGACGCTGGCGGATCTACAGATACAGAAACACCCGAAGGACTGGTTCTTTTACGTTTCGGAGACTCATTCATAAGCGATAAACTTCTGAACTGAGTCTCCACCGCAGTAAACTCCGCTTGGAGTTTATTAAAACCTGCCCTTAAAGTGTAAAAACTATCTCTAGTCCGCCTCATGAATGAGCGCATCTCATTCTCGACCTCCCGGCAAGCATAACATCCATATTTTAAGCCACCACCTTTAGCAATAGACTCCTTGATTCTGTCTGTGTAACCTGCACACTTAACGTGAACCGCATTGCTTTGTCACACAACCAATAAAGAATATGGGAAATATGGGAGTCAAGCCCATTAGTGGCAACTATGCAATTATTTTTTGAGCAGACAACCATTTTATCAAAAAGTTAAATTTATTTTAAAAAAGGATATAAAAAAAAATATAAATTGTATTTACCTTTGTAAAAAATCGGTGTATAAGAATATACTGACCAGTTCTAACACAAGTGTTAATGTATAGTAAGCCTTCACAACTAAAGAAATTAATAATTAAGAATGCATAAAAACAAAAATACGTATCACAGAGTCGCGGGCAAAAGACGAGAGCGCAAATCAAACAAGAATAGGAAAGAAAATGAAACAATAATTTGTACGCAAAAGCGCGAGAGTTACTTTCAACGGTAAAGACACAAATGCAAAAGACATAAACAAAACAACAACACCGCTAATGCAAGTATTGTTAAAAGTTTTGATTTATTTATATTAAATCAAAAACACAAAAGCGACTGCAAGAATTCGCAAAATGAAAATAAAATTCGGATGCTGAAATTATTATTAAACCGATAATGAGGTAAAAAGTTATAGAAAAGTATTTAATCGAGAGAAAAAAAAAAAATTTGATAAGCGCAAAAAAAAACACGTCCGTCCTCTACTACGAGTAAAAGTTTTTTTTCACGTATTTTCTTGATCAATTTCCTCTTAATGGCAATCCAACATGCATTTGATTCCATTTCCCCGTCATTTGATTCCATTTTGAAAAGTACTCGTAACTGATTCTTACTGATTCCCTTCTCATGTGAAGGAAACGAGGACGCAGTTCCTCAGTGACTGTCATGAAAAAATTACGTATCGTTGATATCGTCGAGGGTCTCCATTGAGCCACGCTTGTACCGATTTCGAGTCGGTCCATAAGTAACATTCCTCCATGTCGATTTACTGTTACTGCTGCCTGCTGCTCCAAGCGGGGTATCGAGAGCGCCTGCAACGGAGCTACCTTAGATTTGGCTGAAACGAGACTCAAAAGTATTCGGTTATTTTGTTCGATACGCAAATACGCAACAGCAGAGTAGGCGTCTTCTCCCGCAGGAATACGTAAATTTGAATTATGCATGCCAATCTTTTAAATATCATCTCGGAATTTGCGCATAAAGGGTATCAAGGGTAAGAAGGACAGTCATGATTGCCACATATCCTGCGGATTGGGTGGTATTTCCTCATCCCAAACAATCTTTAATCGCCAAACTTGTTGGAGCAGTGTTTTGATGTACATCATTATACAGGGTACAAAGCCCATGGGGTAAAAAACTGACATACAACTTTTTAAATTTCCCTTTTGGTTGGTTCGAATATTGTCTCTATTATATTGCTCTTAAGGCGCACTTTAGTGCATTTGTGAAGGCATCTAGATGTGGGCACCACCGCATACCCAATATTTTAAGAACTGTGTACAGAGCACGCCATTTAGGGCTACTCCCGATGATTGAGCAGCGTCTGACCCTGTCAGGTTTATGTGGACTTCGTACGGTAAAAAAGGGCAAGTACCATGCATTTTCGGGTTTCTCCACGACTTCTTCTTCTGCCAACTTTCTGGCATACCATTTGCCTATGCGGTTTTGTATTTGACCATGTTGCTCATTTGCAAAAGGATGGTCTGCTGCCATTTTCTTTTGCATGCATAAGAGTCGTCGTTTTGCTACTGGCAGGCTTTTTGGAAATACACGGGGATCATCTCTCCAAAGCAATCCCGTGGTGTACAACCGCGAGCTGTAACTAACTGTCTCTTCCAGAATCTGTAGAGATAACTTTTCATCTGAAGACTTAGTAAACGTCGGTGGCGATTTTTCCTCTGTTAGCAAATGTTTTTTAACCAGGATCAGGACCAGATCATCCCGACCCGCCATATATAGCCCATCCTAGTCTTGTTTTAGCAGCAAGTGGTTGCTGCCATTTTCCTTCGCTCCTTTAGAAAATTGCCAATTATCATTGAAGGCATTACGTTAATGAAGCTCGGGATAGGCATGTTTTTTAGATGCGGATATATCTGTTTTATCCTATTTGCTATCAACGTCTTGACTGAAAGACAAATGGACTTAACTGTAAAAACTTAATTTACCTTAAATAATTGATTGCCCTGTCCTTGTTTTGAGATTCTAAAGTTCAGCTGCTTGGATTTCGGCTCCTGCCGCCTAACATCGCCAGTCCATCTAATGCATATGGGATTGGCGAAACCTTTCACTTCGAGCGCATCAGCCAAATTTTCTTCTACAAGTGTTAAAGTCGATCCGTCATCCATAAAAGCGTAGATATCGACGGATTAATAAAGCATTCTGGCTGGTTGGTGACACACGATGATTGTGCAGGGCGCTTTCCGTCACCTCCTTATGAAGAAGACGATGATGTTTTGCTTTGCAGCCATTTATGTTCTCGATAAGCTCTTGTAATAACTTATGGTTGTTCAGGTGGGCATCTAGCTTGCTTGCCCTAATGGTAGCGCACATATTTATCACCGCAAATGCAAAATCGATCAGCAGTTCCAGTTTGCCCTTTGGAGGTGGCAAATTTCGCTCATTCTCCATTAACAGTTTTATTGTGTGCTCCGGGCGTCCAAAGTACATTCTCAAAGTTATAACTTTCGGCAGCATTTCTGTCTCGCACGGCTTTCCTACCTTTCAGAGATCTCTGCAGACGCATAGCGTTTTCCTCGTTTCTGTATCCACCGATCCGGGTGCTAGTATCATAGGTGCTTAAAAAGAGTGGCCATTCTCTTGGATCTCCTTTGAAGGCTGGTAACTCCCTCGGCATTGAGTGTCGAGCAGCTACTTATTGTTGTGTTAGGTCATTGGTTTTGCAAGTCATGCTCTGCGCTCTGGTACTCTTCGCCTGTGGAGTATTGGTGGCTCTAACATCCATCATCGTTATGTGTCTATTCAGGCAGCATGTTGTGGATGGTCATTCGCTTTCCCGATTGACTGTACTCTCGGGTTAAGTAAGGCGTACTTACTTCACAGATATTCTCTTTCGAGGTATTTGCAATTCTCTTTCGCAAAAGTATTTGCGGGTCTTCCGTCATTGCTTCATCTCCCACGTGCTGATCCTTGTTACCTGGGTGGTTAACCTTGAAATGTGATTCAGTTTCAAGGTTATGTTCGGCTTCATCAGGCACGTGGCACATCCAGGAATTCGAGGTTGCACTGTTTTTCAATCGGCAGCTGCACTCCTGGAGCATTTAAGAATTTCCTTGTTGTCCGGTTCCTGGCACAGACCAAAGCTTTCATTCGTTGCCATGTCTATACGTAATTTTTTGCGTGGTAAAATCTAAATTTGTTCTTTCCTTGGGTGTTCGTCACTCCTATTTAGGTCTCCGTAGCTCAACTACACCGTAGGAATTAAAGAATTTGCTCAAAATTTTTTAAGAAAGAGTAAATTTAATTCCCCTTAGAAATTAAATGCAATTTCTCATAGAACTTAAATGCAATTTCTCATTGAATTTAAAAAGAATTTAACATTAGAAATTAAAAAGAATTGTTGCTCGTTCGACTAGTCTAGCTTCGACAGTGCCTTTGAAATAAAATATAATCCTCAAGTAACATTCGCGATAAGCGGTAAGGTAATGGTTTTTAATTCTGAATGTAATTTCAGATTATTTTACAAATTTCTTCAAACTAATAATTGCACGATCTCATATCACTTACTCTAGTCTTGGCCTCTTGGCTACCAAAAAACCACTGAACACGCGATTTTTAGATCAGCAGCTTAGATCAATGCAGCTGCGGACTTTGCGCGAATAAGTTTACATATTAATTATGTAAATCAACGAACCGACTTAATTGTTTGGAAAATACCCTCCAATGATTTTCATACCTTGCTTCGCCCTTCAACGCGGATTTTAAATAATTGAACTTATGAGTCAGACTCAAATCCTCTCTTTTTTCAATTAATTCCGCAAATAATTCCACAAACAGGTCCCATTCTCTAGGTTCTCCACAAAAAGTGTTAGTACCTGTATTTTAGACAACGCCGGGTGGTATCTTACTTTCCTTATTGTTTTCTAGCATTGACAATGCATTTTGGACATCGAATTCTAAATCCTCCATAGTATTCTTAAATTTTGCATCACTTGTTATTACTTGGCATGCCAGTACCTATTCCCATAAATAATTTATTTTTTTCAATGTTGATTTTAACTCTACTACCTCCACATATTCCTGAAGCTGTCGGATCTATCCATAAATATCTTCTGGTTAACATTAGCGTTTTTATTTTTGAAGGTCGCATGCCCGCGCGACTTTTCTTTGCTATCATCAACCATTTCTGACATATTCGCTGCTGTATCAACTAATACCGACTTACTCTTGCCTGGTTTTTCAGAGGGTCGTCTTCGCAACTCTTCATATTGCCTTGCTACTTTTTTAATGAAAATAACCCATTCTTCATTCGTTGAATTCAAAACATGAACTGATTTTATTTAAAAAAGTGTTGTGTATATAAATTAATTCTTAAATTCTAGGAGGCGACAATTGTTCTTAAAAATACTCAACGTTTTCGGGGGTTGAAAATTGTTTATATTTCATTCTCAGCGTTGGCTACTTGATACTGCGCTGCTGTTATAATCTTAAGTTTAAGGTTTTAAGCAATAATTGTCATATGAATCTTTGATTTATTTTTGGTTTTATGTTTTTGTTTCGTTTTGTATATTTCTTTGGTGCATCAGATTTGGTGAAGCCATTTAAGATGAACACGATGTTTAATCTTTAACACTGGGAAAATGCACATGAAACCAGAGGGCCGGGGCTAACTTCGACCGCGTCAAAGTTTGTATACCCTTGCAACTTTTTTGGTAACTCTTTCCTTTTCAAAGTGGAAAAATGTTTTATCTAAAAAGGCTTATGTTTGTTAAAGAACGGCGTACAATCTTAGCATAGGAAATATCGAAGATATTGATCAAAGTCACTGTATTCTACCGTTCGAGCTATATGATATAGTTACCTGATCTTTATCAAATCGGCACAGTTATTAACAGATATATTAAACTAACAAATGTTTAATTTGAAAGCAATCGCGTTAAAAGTAACGAAGTTATTGACAAAAGTCACTGTTTTCGACCGATCGTTCCCATGGGAGCTATATGATATACTCACCCGATCTTGATAAAATTTAGCACAGTCGTTTATAGGTGTAATAAACCTATGTTATTTTAATAATTTCATGACAATAGCTAAGAACATAACGAAGTTATTGAGAAAAATCCCTGTCGTGACTTTGTATGGGAGCTATACGATATAGTGGTCCGATCCGGCTGAATCCGAGATATACAAACTGTGCAGTATATACAAGCCTATATGCAAAATCAGCTCTGTAGCTCTTACGGTCTAGGAGGAGTTTGTGCTGATGGTCGGAGATGCTTCCTTCTATGCGTGCCACACTTCTGATCAAAATTAATATACCCTTTTTGCAAGGGTATAAATATTATGGCAGACGCTTCAGAATTTAAGAAAAGGATTAATAACACATACATTTGCGACGATGAAACATTGATAACAGTTGACGTAGTCTTACTTTTTCCAAGTATTCCAATGGTATTCCAATTTCCTTCGGTCTAGGAGGAGTTTGTGCTGATGGTCGGAGATGCTTCCTTCTATGCGTGCCACACTTCTGATCAAAATTAATATACCCTTTTTGCAAGGGTATAAATATTATGGCAGACGCTTCAGAATTTAAGAAAAGGATTAATAACACATACATTTGCGACGATGAAACATTGATATCAGTTGACGTAGTCTTACTTTTTCCAAGTATTCCAATGGTATTCCAAAAATAATTATTTCCCAAAAATTTTTTGAAAAAATTATCTATGTAAAAATTGTTACAAAATCCCTCAATATTAATTCTTATTTTTGATTTTTAAAATAGAACTCAAGAATAACTTTTATTTTTTATTTTTTTCCTCAACCCATAGCTGTTATTTTTCAAAAATCATTTAAGTTATATAAAAAAAAAAAAATTATAAAAATCATTCAAGGATTCATATTGTCACTCATCGAAGTCGGTCGTGTTTTTTTGCGCTCTCGCTTAATTACTGTCTTTCATTCTTTCGTGAAGCTAATTTATAATATTCAATTTAAATTCATTGCCTTACCAATTTTTAATAATTCGCTATACTCATCGCGAAGTTTGGGTTAAATTTACTAACATTTATATATATTAATATCAAAACTTTAACAAACGCTAATATAATTTTGTTGTTGCGCTGCTTAGTTTTTGATTTCGTTCTATTTTTTGCTTCCACCCGCGTTCTCAATTTACAGTTCATAGTTTGTTTTTGCTTGTGTGGTGTTGGTGCTTTCTATACTTTTGTTTTCTGTTTTGATCGCGCTCGCGGCCGTTAACTTCGCGCTGGTGACAAGTTTTTGTTGTTGTGTGTGTTAAAACACAGAAAAAATACAAATATTCTCTCTTTTTGTTTTCTCTTTCTAATTTGCATATTGCAGTTGGTCGATTCTTAGGCATGGGCCCATTCCCAGGCCCCGTTCAAAGCCATGGTTTGTTTTCTCTTATAATTTTCTCGATATTCTCTAATTGAGACCCCCCTTTGAAAAAAAAGAAAAACAACTCACTATTGCTTGAATGGCTGAATTGCCTCAATCAAATTTGGCATTAGTCTAGAAAATTGAATCAATTCTAATGATAGAGTAGCATCTACAGCTATCAGAACGCCACCACCTATGCGAGAAGTATCAGGTTTTAGCCACGCCTCTGTGAAAGCTAGAATGTTATGCTAGTCCTCTAACGTTCTGGTAACCCAGGTTAAGCGACGAAGCTAGTTTTTTGACATACCAGCAGATGCTGATGGGGCAGGAATATTATTAGTTGTTGTTGTTGGCAGGCGAATCGATTGCCTATCTTCTCGACATATAATGTCAAAGATATTGGCAGAAACACTAATTTTAAAGGACGAAATGTCCCGAGAATAATAAAATGTAAACTTTTCCACAGCAATATTCGATCTGTTAACTTTCTTCCGAATCTGGACTATTACATCATCAGATGTGACAAACAGGGACTAGCCTAGAAACAAATATATGTTTCTTTGGTGGTATGCCAACGAGAGGCCGCGGTTCCGAAGCGTCAGCCACAGCAGCAACGTTGGACAAGTCACCCACTGCAGCAATCAACTTGTTTACGAGGTCCTCGATGCTTTTAGAACTATACGCAATTTCCATCGGAATGGATAATTGCCCGGACACATCGGACACTACAATAGGCATCGATTTTAGGAGATGATTCCCAGGTGATACCGGTAATTCCTTACTAATCGCATGCCCGGTTGTGGGCTTTTAAGCAATTCAATTGCTGTACGTCCCATCGGGGACGATAAGAGACGCTGGCGGATCTACAGATACAGAAACACCCGGAGGACTGGTTCTTTTACGTTTCGGAGACTCATTCATAAGCGATAAACTTCTGAACTGAGTCTCCACCACAGTAAACTCCGCTTGGAGTTTATTAAAACCTGCCCTTAAAGTGTCAAAACTATCTCTAGTCCGCCTCATGAATGAGCGCATCTCATTCTCGACCTCCCGGCAAGCATAACATCCATATTTTAAGCCACCACCTTTAGCAATAGACTCCTTGATTCTGTCTGTGTAACCTGCACACTTAACGTAAACCGCATTGCTTTGTCACACAACCAATAAAGAATATGGGAAATATGGGAGTCAAGCCCAATAGTGGCAACTATGCAATTATTTTTTGAGCAGACAACCATTTTATCAAAAAGTTAAATTTATTTTAAAAAAGGATATAAAAAAAAATATAAATTGTATTTACCTTTGTAAAAAATCGGTGTATAAGAATATACTGACCAGTTCTAACACAAGTGTTAATGTATAGTAAGCCTTCACAACTAAAGAAATTAATAATTAAGAATGCATAAAAACAAAAATACGTATCACAGAGTCGCGGGCAAAAGACGAGAGCGCAAATCAAACAAGAATAGGAAAGAAAATGCAACAATAATTTGTACGCAAAAGCGCGAGAGTTACTTTCAACGGTAAAGACACAAATGCAAAAGACATAAACAAAACAACAACACCGCTAATGCAAGTATTGTTAAAAGTTTTGATTTATTTATATTAAATCAAAAACACAAAAGCGACTGCAAGAATTCGCGAAATGAAAATAAAATTCGGATGCTGAAATTATTATTAAACCGATAATGAGGTAAAAAGTTATAGAAAAGTATTTAATCGAGAGAAAAAAAAAAAATTTGATAAGCGCAAAAAAAAACACGTCCGTCCTCTACTACGAGTAAAAGTTTTTTTTCACGTATTTTCTTGATCAATTTCCTCTTAATGGCAATCCAACATGCATTTGATTCCATTTCCCCGTCATTTGATTCCATTTTGAAAAGTACTCGTAACTGATTCTTACTGATTCCCTTCTCATGTGAAGGAAACGAGGACCCAGTTCCTCAGTGACTGTCATGAAAAAATTACGTATCGTTGATATCGTCGAGGGTCTCCATTGAGCCACGCTTGTACCGATTTCGAGTCGGTCCATAAGTAACATTCCTCCATGTCGATTTACTGTTACTGCTGCCTGCTGCTCCAAGCGGGGTATCGAGAGCGCCTGCAACGGAGCTACCTTAGATTTGGCTGAAACGAGACTCAAAAGTATTCGGTTATTTTGTTCGATACGCAAATACGCAACAGCAGAGTAGGCGTCTTCTCCCGCAGGAATACGTAAATTTGAATTATGCATGCCAATCTTTTAAATATCATCTCGGAATTTGCGCATAAAGGGTATCAAGGGTAAGAAGGACAGTCATGATTGCCACATATCCTGCGGATTGGGTGGTATTTCCTCATCCCAAACAATCTTTAATCGCCAAACTTGTTGGAGCAGTGTTTTGATGTACATCATTATACAGGGTACAAAGCCCATGGGGTAAAAAACTGACATACAACTTTTTAAATTTCCCTTTTGGTTGGTTCGAATATTGTCTCTATTATATTGCTCTTAAGGCGCACCTTAGTGCATTTGTGAAGGCATCTAGATGTGGGCACCACCGCATACCCAATATTTTAAGAACTGTGTACAGGGCGAGCACGCCATTTAGGGCTACTCCCGATGATTGAGCAGCGTCTGACCCTGTCAGGTTTATGTGGACTTCGTACGGTAAAAAAGGGCAAGTATCATGCATTTTCGGGTTTCTCCACGACTTCTTCTTCTGCCAACTTTCTGGCATACCATTTGCCTATGCGGTTTTGTATTTGACCATGTTGCTCATTTGCAAAAGGATGGTCTGCTGCCATTTTCTTTTGCATGCATAAGAGTCGTCGTTTTGCTACTGGCAGGCTTTTTGGAAATACACGGGGATCATCTCTCCAAAGCAATCCCGTGGTGTACAACCGCGAGCTGTAACTAACTGTCTCTTCCAGAATCTGTAGAGATAACTTTTCATCTGAAGACTTAGTAAACGTCGGTGGCGATTTTTCCTCTGTTAGCAAATGTTTTTTAACCAGGATCAGGACCAGATCATCCCGACCCGCCATATATAGCCCATCCTAGTCTTGTTTTAGCAGCAAGTGGTTGCTGCCATTTTCCTTCGCTCCTTTAGAAAATTGCCAATTATCATTTAAGGCATTACGTTAATGAAGCTCGGGATAGGCATGTTTTTTAGATGCGGATATATCTGTTTTATCCTATTTGCTATCAACGTCTTGACTGAAAGACAAATGGACTTAACTGTAAAAACTTAATTTACCTTAAATAATTGATTGCCCTGTCCTTGTTTTGAGATTCTAAAGTTCAGCTGCTTGGATTTCGGCTCCTGCCGCCTAACATCGCCAGTCCATCTAATGTATATGGGATTGGCGAAACCTTTCACTTCGAGCGCATCAGCCAAATTTTCTTCTACAAGTGTTAAAGTCGATCCGTCATCCATAAAAGCGTAGATATCGACGGATTAATAAAGCATTCTGGCTGGTTGGTGACACACGATGATTGTGCAGGGCGCTTTCCGTCACCTCCTTATGAAGAAGACGATGATGTTTTGCTTTGCAGCCATTTATGTTCTCGATAAGCTCTTGTAATAACTTATGGTTGTTCAGGTGGGCATCTAGCTTGCTTGCCCTAATGGTAGCGCACATATTTATCACCGCAAATGCAAAATCGATCAGCAGTTCCAGTTTGCCCTTTGGAGGTGGCAAATTTCGCTCATTCTCCATTAACAGTTTTATTGTGTGCTCCGGGCGTCCAAAGTACATTCTCAAAGTTATAACTTTCGGCAGCATTTCTGTCTCGCACGGCTTTCCTACCTTTCAGAGATCTCTGCAGACGCATAGCGTTCTCCTCGTTTCTGTATCCACCGATCCGGGTGCTAGTATCATAGGTGCTTAAAAAGAGTGGCCATTCTCTTGGATCTTCTTTGAAGGCTGGTAACTCCCTCGGCATTGAGTGTCGAGCAGCTACTTATTGTTGTGTTAGGTCATTGGTTTTGCAAGTCATGCTCTGCGCTCTGGTACTCTTCGCCTGTGGAGTATTGGTGGCTCTAACATCCATCATCGTTATGTGTCTATTCCGGCAGCATGTTGTGGATGGTCATTCGCTTTCCCGATTGACTGTACTCTCGGGTTAAGTAAGGCGTACTTACTTCACAGATATTCTCTTTCGAGGTATTTGCAATTCTCTTTCGCAAAAGTATTTGCGGGTCTTCCGTCATTGCTTCATCTCCCACGTGCTGATCCTTGTTACCTGGGTGGTTAACCTTGAAATATGATTCAGTTTCAAGGTTATGTTCGGCTTCATCAGGCACGTGGCACATCCAGGAATTCGAGGTTGCACTGTTTTTCAATCGGTCACTCCTATTTAGGTCTCCGTAGCTCAACTACACCGTAGGAATTAAAAATTTGCTCAAAGAATTTGCTCAAAATTTTTTAAGAAAGAGTAAATTTAATTCCCCTTAGAAATTAAATGCAATTTCTCATAGAACTTAAATGCAATTTCTCATTGAATTTAAAAAGAATTTAACATTAGAAATTAAAAAGAATTGTTGCTCGTTCGACTAGTCTAGCTTCGACAGTGGCTTTGAAATAAAATATAATCCTCAAGTAACATTCGCGATAAGCGGTAAGGTCAGCGTAAGCTTTTTAATTCTGAATGTAATTTCAGATTATTTTACAAATTTCTTCAAACTAATAATTGCACGATCTCATATCACTTACTCTAGTCTTGGCCTCTTGGCTACCAAAAAACCACTGAACACGCGATTTTTAGATCAGCAGCTTAGATCAATGCAGCTGCGGACTTTGCGAGAATAAGTTTACATATTAATTATGTAAATCAACGAACCGACTTAATTGTTTGGAAAATACCCTCCAATGATTTTCATACCTTGCTTCGCCCTTCAACGCAGATTTTAAATAATTGAACTTATGAGTCAGACTCAAATCCTCTCTTTTTTCAATTAATTCCGCAAATAATTCCACAAACAGGTCCCATTCTCTAGGTTCTCCAGAAAATGTTAGTACCTGTATTTTAGGCAACGCCGGGTGGTATCTTACTTTCCTTATTGTTTTCTAGCATTGACAATGCATTTTGGACATTCTAAATCCTCCATAGTATTCTTAAATTTTGCATCACTTGTTATTACTTGGCATGCCAGTACCTATTCCCATAAATAATTTATTTTTTTCAATGTTGATTTTAACTCTACTACCTCCACATATTCCTGAAGCTGTCGGATCTATCCATAAATATCTTCTGGTTAACATTAGCGTTTTTATTTTTGAAGGTCGCATGCCCGCGCGACTTTTCTTTGCTATCATCAACCATTTCTGACATATTCGCTGCTGTATCAACTAATACCGACTTACTCTTGCCTGGTTTTTCAGAGGGTCGTCTTCGCAACTCTTCATATTGCCTTGCTACTTTTTTAATGAAAATAACCCAATCTTCATTCGTTGAATTCAAAACATGAACTGATTTTATTTAAAAAAGTGTTGTGTATATAAATTAATTCTTAAATTCTAGGAGGAGACAATTGTTCTTAAAAATACTCAACGTTTTCGGGGGTTGAAAATTGTTTATATTTCATTCTCAGCGTTGGCTACTTGATACTGCGCTACTGTTATAAACTTAAGTTTAAGGTTTTAAGCAATAATTGTCATATGAATCTTTGATTTATTTTTGGTTTTATGTTTTTGTTTCGTTTTGTATATTTCTTTGGTGCATCAGATTTGGTGAAGCCATTTAAGATGAACACGATGTTTAATCTTTAACACTGGGAAAATGCACATGAAACCAGAGGGCCGGGGCTAACTTCGACCGCGTCAAAGTTTGTATACCCTTGCAACTTTTTTGGTAACTCTTTCCTTTTCAAAGTGGAAAAATGTTTTATCTAAAAAGGCTTATGTGTTGTTAAAGAACAATCTTAGCATAGGAAATATCGAAGATATTGATCAAAGTCACTGTATTCTACCGTTCGAGCTATATGATATAGTTACCTGATCTTTATCAAATCGGCACAGTTATTAACAGATATATTAAACTAACAAATGTTTAATTTGAAAGCAATCGCGTTAAAAGTAACGAAGTTATTGACAAAAGTCACTGTTTTCGACCGATCGTTCCCATGGGAGCTATATGATATACTCACCCGATCTTGATAAAATTTAGCACAGTCGTTTATAGGTGTAATAAACCTATATTATTTTAATAATTTCATGACAATAGCTAAGAACATAACGAAGTTATTGAGAAAAATCACTGTCGTGACATTGTATGGGAGCTATACGATATAGTGGTCCGATCCGGCTGAATCCGAGATATACAAACTGTGCAGTATATACAAGCCTATATGCAAAATCAGCTCTGTAGCTCTTACGGTCTAGGAGGAGTTTGCGCTGATGGTCGGAGATGCTTCCTTCTATGCGTGACACACTTCTGATCAAAATTAATATACCCTTTTGCAAGGGTATAAATATTATGGCAGACGCTTCAGAATTTAAGAAAAGGATTAATTACACATACATTTGCGACGATGAAACATTGATATCAGTTGACGTAGTCTTACTTTTTCCAAGTATTCCAATGGTATTCCAAAAACAATTATTTCCCAAAAATTTTTTGAAAAAATTATCTATGTAAAAATTGTTACAAAATCCCTCAATATTAATTCTTATTTTTGATTTTTAAAATAAAACTCAAGAATAACTTTTATTTTTTATTTTTTTCCTCAACCCATAGCTGTTATTTTTCAAAAATCATTTAAGTTATATAAAAAAAAAAAATTATAAAAATCATTCAAGGATTCATATTGTCACTCATCGAAGTCGGTCGTGTTTTTTTGCGCTCTCGCTTAATTACTGTCTTTCATTCTTTCGTGAAGCTAATTTATAATATTCAATTTAAATTCATTGCCTTACCAATTTTAATAATTCGCTATACTCATCGCGAAGTTTGGGTTAAATTTACTAACATTTATATATATTAATATCAAAACTTTAACAAACGCTAATATAATTTTGTTGTTGCGCTGCTTAGTTTTTGATTTCGTTCTATTTTTTGCTTCCACCCGCGTTCTCAATTTACAGTTCATAGTTTGTTTGTTTGTGTGGTGTTGGTGCTTTCTATACTTTTGTTTTCTGTTTTGATCGCGCTCGCGGCCGTTAACTTCGCGCTGGTGACAAGTTTTTGTTGTTGTGTGTTTTAACACAGAAAAAATACAAATATTCTCTCTTTTTGTTTTCTCTTTCTAATTTGCATATTGCAGTTGGCTTTTGCCTTGGTTTATATACGTCTCTTTTAACATATATATATATCGGCGAAGAGAAAAATTCTGGGTTTCCTGAATCGTTGATTCCGTTGTTGGATTCCATTTTTTCACTAATTTTGTGCAACGAGTCTCGACGTGCTTTATGGTTGACTTCCAGAAGGAAAAAGAGACTCAATTCTCTCAACCGCACACCGAGCCACACTCGATGACAGCCTATGCTGTCATCGCACATGTCTAGTGTTAAACAGTTCTACATCAGTCAAGATTTTCATTACTTAACACTGATCAATTCGCCTTAACAGTAGGCGCACAATTCAAATTATGAAAAATGCCTAATTCAATCTCCGACATATACATTCTTATTTATTTATTTATTCATTTATTTATTTATTTATTTATTTATTTATTTATTTATTTACGTCAACTAACACAGCAGTCGACGAAAAAGCTTAAGCTAAAGACAGATAGTAATTAATTGAAAAAGATAGCTTAGCTATATACACAACTAAACATCCCCGACCCGGTGGAGGTGTTTTATTTGCATAAGGTGCTAGCTATGCCCCGATTCACAGCAAATGTTGTCAGGGATGAGTTGCAGCCAATCCAAGTCCAGAATATTTTCATTGCTTTCGCTGTAAATGATTAAACAATATAGCGCGAAGAAAAGTGACAGAAAGATGAGGAGAAATTAGGTGAGAAAGGTTGTTAAAAGATTAGCAAAGAATACGAAAAGGTTCGTGAAGAGAGTAGTTAGTCAGACATCTCCTAAGGTGAATAGGAAAAAAGTTTCTGGTCCGACGTGAGGGAACACAGAATTATAGCGTATCTAGTAAATTAGTAGAAAAGACTTCGCCGTTGACTAGTTTATGGAGAAAGAGGATGCCAAAAACGAGCCTACGGTTGTAAAGTGAAGGAAGATTAATAAGAAGAAGTCTGTCAGAGTAAGAAGGTAGGCGAAGACTCGGGTCCCAATTAAGACCGCGTAACGCAAACTTAAGGAATTGCTTCTGTACCGATTCAATACCACGCTGGTGAACATCATATTGCGGGTTCCACACTGGCGAGCAATATTCGAGAGTAGGGCGGACTAACGAAGTGTATAAAACCTTTGTTACATAGGGATCATCAAATTCTTTGGCCCAACGTTAAATGAAGCCAAGAAGGCTGCATGCTCTATTGACAATTGAAGAAATATGAACATTAAATGAAAGTTTTGGGTCAAACATAACGCCAAAGTCTTTGAACAATGGTACACAATCTAACAGAACAGACTTAATAGAGTAATGAGGAACGGAGACAAACGACTGAAAGTCATAAAAGAACACTTAGAGGCATTTGGGTGTAGTTTGTTAACGTGGCACCAATCACAAAACGCATCGAGATCTGATTGCAAGTACTGTTGGCGTTTTTCTCGAAACCGGGGTTTACTTTTTTTGAACCGGGGTGTCAAATATCTCCGAATTTACTGGACCGATTTGGCTTAAATTTTTACCACATATTCTTTACAGTGTTGGGTATCCGCCCACGTAGGATGATTTAAGGTCCTGTTTGGAAGTTATGCATTTTTTTAGCCAAAAATGTTCTCCGAAAAAGAGCGTTTTTTGTTCAAACAGCCGCCATTTTGCAAAAAAAAAATAAAACCAGAGGGCCGGGGCTAACTTCGACCGCGTCAAAGTTTGTATACCCTTGCAACTTTTTTGGTAAGTTTTCCCTTACCTATAGCCTTCAAAGTGGAAAAACGTTTAAGCTAAAAGGGCTAATGTGTCCGAAAGAACGGCCTACAATCTTAGTTTTTCTTCTGCATAGGAAATAACGAAGATATTGATCAAAGTCACTGTTTTCCACCGATCGTTCCTATGGGAGCTATATGATATAGCTACCCGATCCTTATCAAAATTGGCACAGTCATTAACAGATATATTAAACTAACAAATGTTTAATTTGAAAGCAATCGCGTCAAAAGTAACGAAGTTATTGACAAAAGTCACTGTTTTCGAAAGATCGTTCCTATGGGAGCTATATGATATAGTCACCTGTAGTCTTGATCAAATATGGCATAGTCGTTTATATGTGTAATTAACTTAACAATATTAAATTTCACGACAATAGCTCAGAAAATAACGAAGTTATTAAGAAAAGTCACTGTTCGTGAATTTGCCATTTGTATGGGAGCTATATGATATAGTGATCCGATACGGTTGAATCCGAGATATACAACGCCTGCAGTATATACAAGCCTACATGCAAAATTTCAGCTCTGTAGCTCTTACGGTCTAGGAGGAGTTTGCGTTGATCCAGACGGACGGACGGACGGACGGACGGACGGACATGGCTATTTGAACTCGTCTCGTCGTGCTGATCAAGAATATATATACTTTATATGGTCGGAGATGCTTCCTTCTATGCGTTGCACACTTTTGACCAAAATTAAAATACCCTTTTTGCAAGGGTATAAAAATTAGTAAGGGTGCATTGACATTTTTTCGGTGGGTCTTTTTTTGCCTTGAGGGTTCCACACTGGGAAGCAATATTTCAGAATAGTGCGAACTAACGATTTGATAAATAACACCTTTGTTATGTAGGTGTCGTCAAATTCTATGTACAATGAATGCTGCCGACAGCGATGCCAGCAGCCTACTAAGTCAATGCTCTAAATCAGGGATAGGCAGCCATAGGCACCCATGCGGGCACATTTGTTCGGCTGTTGCTAGTGCTGCTCTATGTGCATTCCGAATTCAACACCAAATTCAGTCGACAGAGTGAAAAATCAAATGTTGACCATAGCGTACACTCCACAACAGAACGGCGTGGCGGAACGAGCTACCCACCGCACTTTGGTGGAAATGTCGAGGTGTTTGTTGGCACAGTCATAAAACGTTGTACCAAAGAATTTAATGACTCCTACGTAACGATGGTTTTATACACTTCGTTAGTTCGCCCTATTTTGAAATATTGTTCAATTTACCAGCGTGGTGCAAAAGCAATTTTAGTATATAATGTTAATCAGCGTAGTATTAAAAAAATATAAAGTATCGGATGCCATTTGCTCTCTGCTTTTTTAAGGAATAACAATGCGCGAAAACCTAAAGAACTAGTATTTCAATGCAGTTTTATATCGTCTCTGTGATCGTAAAACGAGAATACATGGGACTCAACGGGTTGGCTCTTGATCTTTAGCAAATATTCTAGTTGGTTTAGTATGTGAATGTATGTATGCTCAACTGGTCTGGTGATTTAGACCAGGGGTAGGCACAAAGAGACCCAACGATAAATGTCAATACATCCTAACCAATTTTTCAAGTGCATTTTCCCAGTGTTAAAGATTAAACATCGTGTTCATCTTAAATGGCTTCACCAAATCAGATGCACCAAAGAAATATACAAAACGGAACAAAAACATAAAACCAAAAATAAATCAAAGATTCATATGACAATTATTGCTGAAAACCAAACAAAACATGCATCCACACTCTGTGGAAAACACTTAAGATTATAACAGCGGCGCAGTATCAAGTAGCCAACGCTGAGAATGAAATATAAACAATTTTCAACCCCCGAAAACGTTGAGTATTTTTATACCATACACCCATAGGGTGAAATGGTATATTAAAGACGACAAAATGTATGTAACAGGCAGAAGGAAGCATCTCCGACCCCACAAAGTATATATATTCTTGATCAGGATCAACAACCGAGTCGATCTAGCCATGTCCGTTTGTCCGCCCGTCCGTCCGTCCGTCTGTCCGTCTGTCTGTATGAACACCTAGATCTCGGAGACTGTAAGCCAAATTTGGTATGTAGACTCGTGTAGTATGTAGAGTGATCAACTTTATTTCAAATTTTTGCCACGCCCCTTTCCGCCCCCGTAATCTAAAAAAAGCGTTTATCTCAAAAACTATTTCAGCTAGAGACACCATATTTGGTATGTATATTCGCTTAGTAAATGCACACATTTTGTATGTATAAAAATTGAAAATGCATTTGTTTAATAAAGTTGAAATATTTGCTTTACTGGTGTATGGTATACCTAAGTCGGCGAGACGACTTACTTACTTCATTAAGAACAATTGTCGCCTCCTGGAATTTAAGAATTAATTTATATACACAACACTTTTTTAAATAAAATCAGTTCATATTTTGAATTCAACGAATGAAGATTGGGTTATTTTCATTAAAAAAGTAGTAAGGCAATACGAAGAGTTGCGAAGACGACCCTCAGAAAAACCAGGCAAGAGTAAGTCGGTATTAGTTGATACAGCAGCGAATATGTCAGAAATGGTTGATGATAGCAAAGAAAGGTCTCACGGGCAAGCAACCTTCAAAAATAAAAACGCTAATGTTAACCAGAAGATATTTATGGATAGATCCGACAGCTTCAGGAATATGTGGAGGTAGTAGAGTTAAAATCAAAAGGGAATAAAATAAATTATTTATGGGAAAAGGTACTGGCATGCCAAGTAATAACAAGTGATGCAAAATTTAAGAATACTATGGAGGATTGAGAATTCTATGTCCAAAATTCATTGTCAATGCTAGAAATGAAAATAAACAATAAGGAAAGTAAGATACCGGTGTTGCCTAAAATACAAGTACCAACATTTTCTGGAGAACCTAGAGAATGGGACCTGTTTGTGGAATTATTTGCGGAATTAATTGAAAAAGGAGAGGATTTGAGTCTGACTCTCAAGGCCCAAGACAATTAGTGAAATTCGTGTGTGTGTGAGAGGTTCGCAAGTGAACAGAAAATTGTTAAAATTGCATGCATTAACGTGTAATACATATACAAACTCAAAATTGTTGGCGAACGAAGTTGATGATAATTAGTGTTCACTGTGGAAGCAGACAGACAGAGAGCACAAAGTTGAGGATAACTGGTGTTCACTGTGGAAGCGGAAACCAAAAGAGCGCGGACAACACAAACCGTTACAAGAAGCAGACGACGAAGACAAGTCCAAACGAAAAGGCAGCAGACACGAAGTTGAGATAATTGGTGTGGAAGCAGACAAAGAGAGCGGACAACACAAACCGTTACAAGAAACAAAAGAAAACGACAAGTCCAAACGAGAAGGCAGCAGACACGAAGTTGAGAAAATTGGTGTGGGAGCAGACAAAGAAAGACCAAGAGAACGATTGGAAAATAGCCGAGTGAGTAGCGACAGCAGAGTGAGTGGCAACAGAGAGCGAACCGAGCATATGAGTGAGTTGCTACAGCGATAATGAGTGCTTCCATAGAGCAGGACGACTATAAGTAGTTGGGTAAGCTGTTTAAATATTGTCTTGAGTATGAGTTACTTTGCTTGCACGACAAAACCATACCGGTGGCAGAAATATTGACAAAATTGAAGCGAGCTGCAGAGAGCACATTTCTAAGAATCGTCTGAAATTAACCATAACCTACCACAATTTGACCTATAGCGGACGACAATTTGACCAGGACAAAGCCTGTTACGCGCGAGCCCAAGCAGATAAGCAGATGATCATTAATCCAAGTATCATTGGCTTCAACCCCTTAAAGTATTTAAGAGCAATGTGATTCAAGAGTACCTGCAGGATAATATTCTCTTTAGCTACGGAGTTCCCGAGATATTGGTTAGCGACAACGGATCACAATTCAGGGAAGGCGAATTTAATGCATGGTTAACGACATTGGGTATAAAACATATATATACAGCAGTTTATTTCCCACAGTCGAATGCCTCTGAAAGGGTAAACAGATCTATCATTGCAGCAATCCGCACCTAACTCAAAGAGGACCAGCGCGAATGGGATCACATATACCTGCTATAAGTTGTGCACTAAGGAATTTGTATCATCAGAGTATAGGATGCTCTCCTTTCCATGCTTTGTTTGGCTTTGACATGGCCACACATGGTTCGCAATACACTCTTTTCGAAAAGATTGACATGCTAAATGAATCGAATAACGTGTTGCGAAAATACGATCAGTTAGCATTACGCCGTAAATTACTCAAGAAGAATATAGCACAGGCAGCGGAGCAGAATGCAAAGGTATTAATCTCAGAACCAAGGAGGTTAATTTCAAAGTAGAACAAAAAGTCTTTAGACGTAATTTTGGACAGAGTAACTTCCAAAAATGCGATAGTGCTAAGTTAAACTTGTTGTGGCTAAAGACTCGAGTTCGAGACAGATTTAGGAAACTGTTAATATGTGTTCAAGGATATAAATGGCAAACTGCTAGGAACCTACCACGCTAAGGACATTAGGCAATAACTGTCTTTTTTCAGGTTAATACTCCGAAGCAAGCTCTAGTATTATCCTGTGGTTGTTGTGCCCAGTTTCTGCCGTTAGTTTTATTTTTAAATTTTAAGCCGTTAGTTTCTAATTTAGTAAGTGATGGGTAATTGTGTCGATAAAAAGAATCAGCTGAGCATAAAAGTTCGATAGTTTTACTAGTGCAACCCTAGCGAAGTGGCATCATGCGCGATCGCATGCTTTGGTCACACTCTTTTCTGACGAACTTCCGCCCTGGCTCCAGCCAGAGCCTAAACCATGCTGCTCCTCTAGAAAAATATATAAAAATTTAAATCTGAAATTTTCTCGGCCAGCAAGCCAAATTATTAATTAAATTCTAATCCGGAGCATATAGGACAAAAATTATTGTCGAGTTTTGCGAATCTTATTATTTTAAGTTATTTTTTTTGTGGATATTTAAGTATTTGCAAGTGTCTATGATAGCGGACGTTGACGATAACGATACTATGCGCAGTACGTTCAAGTGGCCCCTACGACACCAGGACAAAGCCTGTTACGCGCGAGCCCAAGCATATACCTGCGCACCTCCCACCCGACCGACCGAGGGGTGCAGCCGTATAACGCATGGCACGAATCGCGTGGACAAATACACAATAGAAAAAACAGACAAACAAATAATACTATAGTATTATTTATAATAATACTGCTATATATCTATTAACTAAATGGGATATGATAGATGTTTTAAGCATATTAATAGAAAACACTGAGCCGATTAAAGGGGATAGAAGATTGTAATCAGAGCAGAGAAGAAGAAGAACAACGACTAAGGGATAAACTCCGTCTACATGGTACCGACAGATTTACCTGAGCTAATAACTCAGGCGAGTCGATATCACCAATTCGGAGCTTCTGCATAAAAATAACACCAAGCATAATTCTACGGTTAGTTAGGGACGGAAGGTTAATCAAGAGTCCTACTAGAATACGAAGGCAAATTGACATTGCGATCCCAGCTTAAGCCACGAAGAGCAAATAGCAAGAACTGCTTTTGAACGGTTTCAAGTTTAATCTGGTGCGACTCATATTGAGGTGATTAAATGCAAGATCCATACTCTAAAATAGGACGGACAAGCGAAGTAAAAAGAACTTTAGTTGTATAGGGGTCATCAAATTGTTTTGAACATCCCAGGACACCCATGGCCTTTGCGACCGTGGTGGAAATATGGGTGTTAAAATTTATCTTATGGTCCATAAGTACGCCCAAATCATTCATATTATTTAGACAAATTGTCAAGATTTAGTAGATTAAACTGGCACCAGGATTGAAAGTTTTTAAGATCAGCTGGTAGCCGACTAAATGAATCTGTATCTTTATAAGTAAGACAAAGCTTGACATCGTCAGCATACATGAGCACACGCGAATGAACAATGACTGATGGAAGATCGTTAATGAATAGTGTGAAAAGCAGAAGGCCAAGATGACTACCTTGAGGTACACCAGAAGTCACAAGAATGGAAACGGAAAAAAAAGACTTAAAAAGTACCTTCTGTTTTCTATTTGTTAAATATTCTCGAACCCAAGAAAGGAAAAGGGGTGGAAACCCAATGTCGCTCAGCTTAGAAAGTAATAGGGTATGATTAACGGAATCAAAGGCTTTTCTTCAGAAACTTCAGTCAGTGTATATGACATCAGTTTGTTTCCCATTTTTGAACCCCTTGATAATTATTGATGTAAATTCTAAAAGGTTAGTGGTTGTAGATCTACATTTCACAAATCCATGTTGGTATGGCGAAATAATATAGCTGCAAAAATGTTGCAATTGAGAAGTTATAATTTTCTCAAAAGCTTTAGGAATAGCGGACAATTTTGAGATACCCCTATAGATAGACGCTTCGAACTTTTTGCCATTTTTATGCAGAGGAATGATATACGACTCCTTCCAAATAGACGGAAAAGAGGAAGATTCGACAGACAATAGAAACAATTTTAAAATGGGTTTACATAATGCGTTTGCACAGAACCTGAGTACACATCCAGGAAGACCATCTGGCCCCGGAGAATAAACGGGTTAAACTAATTAAAGTTCGCTAAAAATAGAACTTTCATCAATCACTGGATTGAAAATGCAATTAGCCTTTTTTAAGTGATAGGGAACTCGCAAACATATCGGCAATCGCCTGATCAGTGCTCGCTTTTTTATTTTGAAAAGACAAAAAAGATGGGGGCACAGAGGTCTTACGTTTAGAATTAACAAAATTATAAAATTGTTTAGGGTCAGAAGAAAACTGGAGCTTACACCGCTAAAGATAATTCTTATAGCATTGTGTATTAAGCATCATGAATTTTGAACGAGCGACTGTATACAGAGCATTATCTGATGAACGACGTGTTTTTTTAAACTTTTTATAATATCGTGTCTTCACATTTTTCAAATTGGATATCTCACGAGAGAACCAGGGAGGTTTGTTAAGCCGCTCCAGCCTACCAAGAGGCACACAAATATCAAAGAGTGAATTCAGAGTATCATAGAAAAAACGAACAGCTGATATCATATCTCTACAATTGTACAGATAAGTCCAATCGGTAGTAGCAATGTTTTCATTAAGGCTGGCAAAGTCAGTCTTACGAAAGCACCTAGTTAGAGGTAACTCATCAAGTAGTGTTGAAAGCAAGGGCAAATCAATTTTTAAATTTAATGTAGGATGAAATTTGTCTTCTGGAAGAACAAATGGTTCGATCCTAGAAACCTCACAATAAGAAGAATCCAATACAAAAATAAGATCTAACAATCGATCGATCACACAACTATGAGCATGTCTTGACTGGAAACTAAAGAGGAGACAAACTGAATTGCCTCTAAATGATTTAAATATACCACCATGTCTGACAATGGTGGAATATAGGAACAAGTAATAAAAGCATTAAAAGATTTAAAATTTACTTTAACACCGACAAACTCAATCTCCTGGGTACTAGATAATTGAATCATTTCAGATGATAAAGCAGCATCAATAGCTATCAGAACGCCACCACCTATGCGAGAAATCCGGTCACGTCTGAATATAGAAAAGTTTGTGGAAAAAAAAAGAAAAGACTATCTAAATAGAGATTAGGAAGTTTAGATTTCAGTCCTCTAACGTTCTGGTAACCCAGGTTAAGGGACGAAGCTAGTTTTTCAACACACCAGCAGATGCTGATGTGGCAGGAATAGTATTAGTTGTTGTTGTTGGCAAGTTGTTTTTCTTTTTTACAGTATATTCCTTAACTATTATATGTTTCGGCCAAAAACCTTCTCGACATATAATTTTAAAGGACGAAATGTCCCGAGAATAAGAGAATTTAAACTTCTCCACCGCATTATTCGAGACGTTAACTTTTTTCCGAATATAGGCTAATACATCATCAGATGACAAGCCTAGCCTAGAAACAAATATATGTATGTTTCTTTGGTGGTATGCCAACGAGTGGCCGCGGTCCCGAAGCGTCAGCCGCAGGAATAACGTTGGACAAGCCACCCACTGCAGCAGTCAACTTGTTTATGGGACCCTCGATACTTTTAGAACTATCGGAAATTTCCATTGGAATGGGTAATTGCCCGGACACATCTGACACTACAATAGACATCGTTTTTAAGAGATCATTCCCAGGTGATACCGGTAATTTCTTACTAATAGCATTCACAAGCGGGCTCTTAAACGATATCAATTGCGGTACATTGGGAGTGGACGGTGCATGAGACCGGTCGGGGACGATAAGAGACACTGGCGGATCTACAGATACAGAAACACCCCAAGGACTGGTCCTTTTACGTTTCGGAGACTCATTCATAAGCGATAAATAACTTCTGAACTGAGTCTCCACCGCAGTAAACTCCGCTTGGAGTTTATTAAAACCTGCCCTTAAAGTGTCAAAACTATCTCTAGTCCGCCTCATGAAAGAGCGCATCTCATTCTCGACCTCCCGGCAAGCATCACATCCACATTTTAAGCCAGGCCCTTTAGCAATAGACTCCTTGATTCTGTCTGTGCAACCTGCACACTAAACGTGAACCGCATTGTCACACAACAAACAAAGAATATAATCATGGGAGTCAACCGCATTAGTGGCAACTATGCAATTATTTTGTGAGCAGACAACCATTTTTTAAAAAATTTTAATTTAACATAGTGTGTCAATTTTGCTAAGTCGTTTCAAATTTGTTTGATTGATACTAACTATACATTAATATAGCAAACTTGTTAAGCATAATACTCACTAAGAGAAACTGAGAATGACGGGTAGGAGGCAGATTTCGCCTCGGCTAGAACAATTCGAGAAGTCCCGAACACAGATGGGCAAAGTTCATGGTTCACATTAAAAGATGTGGAGGGAAGCGTTTCCGAGTTTTGCGGTTTAGGTTCGATTTATGTTGTACAATGGACTAGGGAGCTAGAAGAATGCGCTTTAACCGTACAGTGGAGTCAGTTACAGCTTTTTGTGTATGCAAAACAATCGTTAAAGGGAGCTGTATTGTCGTTTATACGTAGTAAGAGAGATATTTGTAGTTGGGAGTCCCTGAAAGTAGCTTTGAGAAACGAATTCAGAGTAAAGGTTTCATCAGCCGAAGTTCATAGAAGACTAAGCAATCGACAGTTGAAGAGATCCGATCGATTTGGATGACGAAAGTTTAATCGAGTATTTCGTAGAAGGTATACCAGACATGAGAGCAAATAAGGCACTATTGTATCAAGCCAGAACAGTGGATGCGTTGAAAGTTCAAATAGAGACCTACTTAAAATCCTATGATCCTAGGAAGTCGTCAAAGAAAACAACATTGGAGTCATCTCTCCACAAGCAAGGTAGAGATAATAGAGAAAAGAGTTCGATAAGAATTTGTGATCGCAAATGTTTTAATGTATGTAGGATCGCGGTATGGTAGAGGTGATTTCGAGTGAGAACGGGTATCGATGTAATATCGATTAAAAACGATATACGATGGTGAGGAGTGGTCAGTCAGTCCGAAGAGAGTCAGTAGAATAGAGTGAGCCGGTAAAGTTGCGTCTTAAAGTGTGAGCA
Organism: Drosophila willistoni; assembly: GCF_018902025.1. Classification (NCBI taxonomy): domain Eukaryota; kingdom Metazoa; phylum Arthropoda; class Insecta; order Diptera; family Drosophilidae; genus Drosophila; species Drosophila willistoni. Next base: position 117,988 of record NW_025814289.1, read on the forward strand.
GTGAAATCAAAAAATAAAGAGAGACATTGTGAAGTAATTAATAATTTTACTACTAAGCTAATAAACTAATAATAAACTAATAATACAAAAGTACAATAAAGCTGACGAAAATAAAACCCGGTGTGTGCAAATTAAATCTCTTCGGCTCGGTGAAGGTTGAATCTCCACAGCTTGCGAGGCTTGTCCGGGAAAAGGCTAAATCCTACAACTTGGGGCTCGTCCAGGAAGCGTTTGACGGTAGGACTATTCATCAATCATCAAATTGTTGCAGTCTGAGATCCGTTATTGTACATCAGTCATTAAATTGTGGTACAAAAAACGTTAAATCCATGGGAAAAATTGTGAAATTCAGTCAATTCTTGAATAAGTCGCACACAAGAGAGAGTGAGACAGCAGCAGAGATTCTTGGCGAACGAAAAAAAAAAGCACATCGAGCGTCCACTGAAAATTTTTGGCGCCATGTGGTAAGAAAAACAAAGAAGAAATCCATAAGAGCGACAGAGACGGCAACACGGCAACGAACCAGAGAGACAACGACATGGTCGTGCGAAGCTGAATGAGGTAGCAACAAGAGCAACAACACTGAGTGTGCAAACAACGAGGCACAAAGAGTGTGCGAACGAGACGAGAGAGCAACATTCACACCGACGGCGGCATCATCCCCAGAAGTGTGCGTGACGTGATGAGAAGAGCAGGAAACGAAGAGGCAACAAGAGAAAACCTAAGAGAGGAGGCAACGAGGCACAGAGAGTGTGAACAACGAGGTACACACTGTGCGAACGACGAGGCACAGAGAGTGCAAAACCGAGACGAGAGAGCGACGCTCACACCGACGGCGGCATCAACCCCAAGAGTGTGTGTGACGCGACGATCGAGAGCAGAGCAGTGACGAGGCAGCAAGACACAAAGAGTGTTCAAGAGAGCAGCACTCATACAGACGACGGCATCAACCATCGCAAGGGTGAGTGGCGAATTTTACAGAGTATTCAGAGAGCGGCGATCAAGCAGACGTTACACCAAGAGAGCAGCATTCACACAGACGACGGCATCAACCCCAAAAGTGTGCGTTATTGAGGCCGACAAGACACAAAGAGTATCCAGAGAGCAGTATTCATACAAATGACGACAAAGAGTATCCAGAGAGCAGTATTCATACAAACGACGACAAAGAGTTTCCAGAGAGCAACGCTCACACCGACGGCGGCATCAACCCCAAAAGTGTGTGTGACGCGACGATCGAGTACAGAGGCGTACGCAGCGATTTTGGCTTACGAGAGGGACGGCAACAGAGTCGAGATACAAGAGCAAGTATTAACTGAGCAAGAAAGGACCATAACCAAAGAGTAAAACATTTGTATAACATTTTAGATTTATATCAATTAACTTAACCCACTAACGTTAGCTTAAGATACATATTCAAAATTTGTTATATAATTTGTTTGAATTTAAATTACGCCACACGACGAAATCTTGCAACTCACGGTATCTGAGCTTAAAGAAAAGTTGAAAGAAAATAACT